>NC_031771.1:48778631-48904297 GCF_001522545.3 Parus major
TGCCCCCAGCTCAGTGCTGCTCCTGCCCCCAGCTCAGTGCTGCTCCTGCCCCCAGCTCAGTGCTGCTCCTGCCCGTGCTGATGTGCTGACTCTGCTCCCCAGACGGATCCTCAGCCTCCCTCATCACCTCCCATGTGCCCGGTGCTGGTTGTGCACTGCTGTGGCCAACCACAGCCTGCTCTGCTTCTCTCTCAGGCTGGCACAGCCCTGCCTGCCCTGGGCCACCCTCCCATCCCCCAGGACCAGCCCCCTACTGCTACTGATGGCCTGACAGCCATTGCATCAGTATTTGAGACAAAGAAAGATAATAGTTCTTTATCAAACTAGAAGGAACTTGACCATTATCTAAATGGAAAAAACATTTCTCATTTTATTATCTAAATTGACTATAGAATTAGAAAATTCTATAGAAGCTCAGATTACACGTTATATTCTTTAAAGTCCAATTTTTTTCTGCTGTTTTTTGTTATTGAACTAGTCATAAGAACCACATACAAAATTATTGTCCTTTTTCACTTAAATTTCTGAAAGCCCCATGAAAAAGTGTGGTTGCACAAGATTACTTATTTAAGTGTGTAACCTCACTAAATCCCATAGTCTTTCTTATTCAGGATCAAACAAACTGGTTGTCATACTGTTCTCTGTCCTCATAAAATCTGTTAAATAGCTTTTATCATGTAAGTAGTGTGGAAAATAAAATGAAAAATATGATTTAATCTGCCTTTTCAAGGATAAGTGTGAAAGTTAGTAATAAAATACAGAAATGTAATTCTCCTAGATTATATATTTTTCCAGGAAGTAGATAAAGCTTTGATGACTATGCAGAAATTGTGAAACCCATTATAATACAAATATGACAAAATCAACAGCCATTCTAAAGTGAACTGCATGAGATCCAGATCAACACTGACAGGCAAGATCATCTGCTCTTTTTTGCACTTGAATGAGATAAGAACTTAAACTTATATTTAATTTCATACAAAATGCTTAATTTTACATAATTTAGCATGTCTGACACTAATTAAACAAGCATTAGAAGTGTTTTTTCTTGAATCAAGAGTTTGCTACGGGTAGTTTAGAAGTTATTCCACGTGTCTTTGTGAATGAGATTTTGTGCTGGCTTACCCACATTTACTGCCCTTTCAATGTTTAAGTGATCTTAATAATTTCAAGACTTTAAAATATAAAACATAGACAACATTTAAAAATGTAATTCTAAAAGATGACAATAAAGTAAATAATTTTATTTTCCTGAATTTCCTGTACACCCTAGAATGTCACCCATTTCTCACTTCTCAGTAGCAGGTTCTTGTACTGGAAAAAAAATCATACTTAATATGAAATGTACCATGCAGTGTTAATTCAAACCTTTTGGTTCAGAAATATACCTGTTTACACAAGTCTCCGGTCTTTCTCCTTCATTGCCCAAGTTCATCATGCTGCTATGGCTGACACCACAAGATATATACCAAAATACACCAAAATTCCTCAGTTATAGCAAATATACCAAAAATCCTCATACATATTTTCTAAGTAGAGTTTTACTTTCAGCTCAACGAACAAAAAAGCATAAACTTTGCATTTAATGGCAAAAAGATTAAGAGAGAAACCTCCCATGTTCTTTTGTCCTTCTTAGGGCAAAAGACAGTCTATTTCTTTTGAAGTACTGCCCTGAAATCATCTATCCATTTTTTCTCCTTTCATGACTTAAAGATCTTTTGGTTATTCCAGCTACAAATCAGATCCCTGAACTGACTGCTCGCCTCTGCACTTGGGCTTGAAGAGAAGAGCCATCTGGTCTTCTACATTCTTCTTGCATCCTAATATACCAAAATAATAACTTGCCAAAATCCTTATCCTTCAACATCCTTGCTTTTGCCTTTGTCTTGGATTAAATAAGCTGTTTACTGTTGTAATGGGTTGACCCTGGCTGGATTCCAGGCACCCACCAAAGCCTCTCCCTTACTCCCCTCTGGGAGCAGCTGGAGAGGGAAGAGAAAATATAACAGAGGGTTCATGTGTTGAGATAAGGACAGAGAGAGATCACTCACTGAATACCATGATGGGCAAAACAAGCTAGAATTAGAGTTAGTAAATGAATTTACTACAAAAAAAATCAGGTAAGGGTAATGAGGAAAAAAAAAAACAAATCCAAGACTTAAAAGACCTTCCACCCACCCCTCCCTCCTTCCCAGCTCTGCTCCCTCTCCCAGCAGTGCAGGGAGACAGGGAATGGAGGTTGTGATCAGTTCATCACACATTTTACCTGCTGCTGCTCAGGGACAGGAGTCCTTCCCCTGTTCTAGCATGGGAGCCCTTTCATGCAAGACAGTTCTCCATCAGCTTCTCCAACATGAGTCCATCCCATGGGAAACAAACTGCTGCAATATGGGTCACTCTTCCACGTGGTGCAGCCCTTCAAGGACAGCCTGCTGCAGTCTGAGTCTGCCAGAGGGTCACAAGTCCTACCAGCAAACCTGCTAGTAATAACAATGATAACAGTTATTATTATAGTCATTGTTATTATTAGTAGTAGTAATAGTAATAATAATAACCAGTTTTTTACTGGTTCCCATCATTAAACTCAAAATTATGGTGTCTTCAGAAATGCAAAATCACATATAACTTCTCTGGGAGAAAAAAAGAAAAACAAATATTAAAAAGATAGTGTAATGGTATTAACTTTCAATTAGGCAAACAAAATCCATTAATTTTGTGTTAGGAATATAACTAACAGACCTGTGAGTTACTAGTCACCTGTCTTACGGAGTTGAGAATGCCTTTTTACATGGAAACACCCACTTAGGTAAAATTTTTCTCATCTGTATGAGAGACGATAAAGATTTTTCTGAGTCCTGCTCTGATGAAGAAGTTATGTGATCCATTCTATACTGTGTTATTGGAATCTACACCAGATATTGGGAAGACTCTTGGGTGATAAATAGGATTTGCTGGTGGTGGTGGTGGCAGAGCTGCTCTGTGTTTTGTGTGACAGGATTCTAATGACCTTCTTAGCTAGGTGAAGAGGGTGAATTCAGGCACAATTTCTATTCCATGTGTCCTTGACCAATAACAAATATAGGAAGGGCATAAGCAATCCACTAAAACCAGCTGAAGCATTAAAAAACAGTAATTGAAACTATGGTGGAACAACATTATAATTAATGTAAATGAGACTGTCCAGACATGGCTTTTTGTCTGTATTGAGGACAGAGAGTTCAGTCCCTCTAAGCCTCCCAGCTTGTGAGCTTGTGCATACATTAGCTTCAGTGATCAAAGAAAGAGTGAAATAATTTTAAAAAAATATGAGTCCATTATAGGAATGGAGAAGCTAAGAAGGTTCTTTTGCTAACCTTTAAAATGGAGAAGCAAATTAAAATTCCAGTATATAGCTGTTGTTCTATTTTTTCTGAAAAAATAATAAAAAGGAGGACAGGAGGTTACAAAAATTAAATACTTATACAATTTCCAGTAAGGTTCCAATTATTACTGTTCTGTTATAATTTCATTATGTGTATTTTAAATAAAATTAAAGTAGACGAGTTAATAAATCTTTGTTGAGCTGAATCTTATCAAGAAAAAGACAAGTGAAGGCAAAAAAAAAGAAAGTAGACATGCTATGTTAGACTGACCAATTTTTCAGATCATAATGGTAATTAGTTCATTTTAAAATACACTTAGCTGGGGCCTACTGCTATGTGAAAGGCAAGAAATAATTTTTTTTTAAACCTCTTGTACATATATTTATAGATGACAAGTCGAGTAAGTTTTTTGTTAAATGCTATGCTGTACAAATCTGTTAGTTTACCATAGATTAAACAAAAAGGGGACAGTCATGAAATACATTTAAAGAAAAATAAGAAGACACAACCTGCTCTAATGAATCATTTTAAATGGTTTTTAAATTTTAAACTAACAGACTGCTGAATCGAAGCACCAGAATTTTTTAAAAAAACACGAGGAGAATACATTGTTTTCACTTAGTAAATATATGCAGCATGAACTTTATTGCATTCATAATTTAATTTGGGAAAAATACACAATATGAATTTATTCTGTTTCAAACAGTCTCCATCAGAAAGCAACAGATGTTCACAATTATATATTAAGCTGTATAAGTAGCTCCTCAGGATATAAATGTAAGTGAAATTCTATACAGGCAAAGGAGAACTGTGTTTCTAAGTGGTCTCTCACATGAGAAAACATAATTAATGTTCATTAAGAAGCATGATCTTTTTCAGAACAACCAAAGCATTCTGAATCACACTGTGGAGGTGATCATGTTTACTATCTAATTATGTTTTGTGAAATGTGTTGCACATATATCCTTTAGGCCAGGACACAGTCAAGACTTTTCAAAAAACCAAAGTCATTCCTGAGTAACGATGAAATCCCAAACTACTAGTAGGAGAAAATGAAAAAAAAACTAGGGATGGCAATGAAAATGTTTATGTGCCCTAGTTACCATGGTTTGTGGGTGATAACTCCTGAAAGGTGCAACAGAGATATTTTGTGTTGTCCCATAAGTTCTTTATATTTTATATTTGGCTTACAGTAGCATAATTTAAACAAGCTTGGCATGTGAGAAATACATAATATATTAACCATCAGGTATAAGAAATTATGCTACATTTAATGACAATGAACGTTGCCTTTCTGTACACACTCTTTTTCATACCACAAATTCAGCTCATTATTTCTGTTTTTGCCCTCTGAGCATTTAGTTTCTATGTATGTGCCTTTATTTCACTGCTCACTTTTTAAGGTTTCCTTTTGTGCAATGAGACCTGGGTCTCACTGCAGCAAGCTGCCTTTTATAAATGAAGTCATTGGGAATTAAATTGGAGCTTAATTTTAAGCTCACACTAGAATTTAGTCAGAATAAACACACATGAGGTCAGAAGCTTTCTCAGATGAGGGCCTGAATGCTGAATGCATTTTCATTTAGTTCTTCCTGCTTTGTTTCCACTTTTTTTCAAGTAAATAGATAGGTCCCAGCTCCTAGATACTTATTTAATAACAGCTGACCAAAAGATAACATTCCTGTTTTGCAACAATGTGTGAGTTTACAATTATTTTTTTTTATTCTGCTCACAGGATTTGCTCAGGACAGATTCACACCAAACTGTCCTTTATAAATTTGTTGTATGTGCTGTGGTACACTTACTTGATGCTACCATTTGAATGAAATAATTACGTCTTTTTACAAAAGAATATTATTTTGAACCTGTTCACATCAGGTATACCTTTGCAAGGAATCTAGGATCAAGAGTATCTCATGGTTTGAGTTTTCTGTTAAATCAGAATATTAGTTTATAGTCATGTGGGGAATTTGTCTTGCACATAATTGATTTATTCTCAATTATGACTATATTTTTAATAAATATAAAGTTATATACAACCTTCAAAACAATAATCACTGTAACTAGTAAAATACTGAGTAATATAAAATGTATATTCTTCTTTTATATCAATTCTGTCTGGCGGAGAATATTATATTTTAAAATAATGTAAGAAATATAAAAATATTCTGGATCTTAATTTAAAGAAATTATCCTGAAAACTTCCACCCTCTAGGTGCACAGATAAATTTCCTTTGTTTCTGTTTCATCTCAATAGTTGGGTTGTTTTTCTATGAGAAATATATCCATGCTTAGAAATTGTAATCAATTTTGTGTTTGTACTAAAATCCTTTCCACCGGTAATAATTTATATTATAGTTTATACCAAAATCTCTCAGAAGTTACAGAAAAATGATTCAATGTTTGTATTTCTTTTTTCTTCACGCCTTTGCATTCTTTATCTCTGAAGTATGTATTTTAAGTACTTATGAAAGGCATGCATAGCAGTTATCCTCCATACACAAATGACTTACAACGGTGATATCAAAGATACTAACACATGAAGCTGGAGCTGAAACATTTAGAGCATAACACAAAATATTAAATAATGGATATTTGGAGAAAAAATAATGCTTCTCATGGACAAAGTTGTGAGTCAGAAGGAGGAGACTTCAGATTCTGAAACTTTTTCCAGCTTGTTCATGTGATTTTGACCTAGCTACTGGATTTCTTGGTGGCTAATGCCCCCATCAAAAAAATGAAAGTAATTTTATTCCTCCTACTACTTTGTCTTTTTAGATTATCAGATAGTAAGTACAAAGGTTGCTTATTATTATGTACAATGCATGAAAAGTAAGATCCTAATTCAGATTTGGCTGAGACACTGATATTATGCAAATTAAAACCCCACCGAAGATATTTTAAGAACAAAAGCTCCAATGATTAGCAGGCTCATAATTTTTTGGGGAGAAAAAGAATGGCTTTGCTTATGCTGCACCACATTTGAATTTCAATTTCTACATTTTCTTTGTGGGTTTGTTTTCTGAATTTTTTTTTTAGAAATGTTGAATTAAGGCTTGTATCAATATGTTGATTGTGTCTCTTGCAGTAGTTGTGCTTTTACTTTACCATTGTTAACTAAGAGTTCATGGTGTAGGAGAAAAGACAAAAAATATGAGGATGACAACATAATATTATTTATATTTTTATTTTGTTATTTCTAATCCCTCATCAGGTAATGAATAGTCAGGCTCTCGAGCTGTATGATTCCACTCAACATATCATGCAGAGAAGGAGGACCACAGTTGTGATGGTATGAGCAGAGGAGACTTTTCCTGTCAAAGACACTACAACCTTCTGTTTCACAGATGGCAATAAGACTGGATGGCTCATATCTCTGGAACAGATACCAAGGAATCAATGTACCAGGGACAAGGAAGTAGCAAGCTAAGGTAGACTTTGGACACCACAACCTTTGTCTAGCACTCTAATTGTTCAGGACTCCGAAAGAGGGTCAGAAGTCATTGATATTAAACAGCAGTTACAAATACTGTCCTGGTTAGTATGCTTTGTTTGTGCCAGCATTGCAACTGTGTCATGCACACAGCTGTATATCTATATGTATGTATGTATATATGTATGTATTCTTTCAAATTATGATACTCATATGATTCCTACACACATTAAACGCACCTTTGCCTCTCTTGACCATATTGCTCACAGTCTTATGTAATCTTCTTAGATAAGCAAACACAGTATTAGAAAATACAGGTAGGGCTGTTCGTGATTACAGTATTGTAGTACACGTATTTGAGATGGAGACAAGCTGATGTGAACTATATCCAGATTATCCCACTAATAATTAAGAATTTTCATATACTTACCTTTGTTATAGAAACAGAAATTGCTTTGTATTTTGTTGGTTGTGGTAGTTTCAATCAGAATAATGGTAGTACATGGAAAATTATGCAAATCTATACATTTTCCACATATATGCACATTTGTCCTATACAAAATTTGACAATATGTTTTAATGTCATAGTGATGTCATGTGATCTTAAAATATGATGATGCTCTGAAAGCACCCCTCTAAAAGTATTTTTCTCACCACTGTATTTCTTATACTTTGTCTTCCTCTCAAATAAAATTAATAAACAAATGAAAAGAGATTAATAACCTTTTGCAGAATGACTGAAAATCCTTGCAGATTCTTTCAAGCAAGATATCAAGTGTAAGATAGTTTGGCACTGAGATCAAATCTTCTGTTTTTTCTCTCTGAGCAGTAAAAAACAAAGTTAGTTTTGTTATGTACTTTTCCTTTAAACATGTGGATGGCTACAGAAATAAAAAAAAAAAAATTCTTTTTTTTTTGTTAAGGATTACCAGACCTATCATTTGCTTTGTTTTGGTTTTTTTATTCTTAGTGAGCTCTGACATTTCTGGGTAGTTCTTACCTCACAAAATTTGAGATATTTATGTTTGTTGTTAGATATTGTATGTTTTATGTTATAGCAACCTGTTCTGTTTTTTAATTATGGTTTGTACATAGAGTTCGAGGTAAGAATCATCTTTCTGTTATGCATCTGTTAATTAGTACCTGATACATCACATTTTTGACAATATAAGAACATATAAGAGTGTAGCCTATATTGAAAATTATTAAAAAAAAGAGAAACTTGAACTGCAACTGGCAGTTTCTGAGAAGTAGAAATTAAATACTTAGAGACAATTTTTGTGAGCTTTGGGATTTTTTAATACTCTCATGGGATCAAATGAACTTGTCACCCTTTATGTAACATCACATCTGCTTAAGAAAAAGAAAAGAAGTTATTATGAGACCATTTTTGCAATGTATGAGTCACCCTGTCCTCATAGACTATTAAATGCATTTGAAGAGTAACTTTTGAAGATTTAGTGAATATACTTTGAACAGTCAGCAAAACTGATACGTACTTAAGACGAAAAATTCAGTTTTGCAACTTTGACATATTCTTTTATTCTCTTAGGGAGAGTGCCCTGCTAAGGGCATTTTTTTTTTTTTCCCTAAGGCTCTCAGATATGGAGAAAACAAAGTCTGTACTGACAGTAGTTGTAGTTTCTACTACCAATGCTTTTAGGAGTAAAAAACTAAGGCAAAGTATCTGCAAAGAATAGATTGCCTTCGTCTTGACCATACAATATTTCAGCATTCAGTATTTTTTGTTTAGATTGAATCTGTTCAGATGTAAAGATACCTTGAGAGACAAATAATTAAAGAACAAACCTATTGTTACAATGGTCAAATAGTTGAGGGATGCAGATGGATCTGTACATCAAGTAATACTTAAAAGTATATAAGTATTGCTCAGAAGCATGGAAGTGGTGAACATGGTAAATATGGGTGCTTCTACAAAGATAATTCAATGAGAGCCAGCCAAGCACTTTAAAGTAAATATCCCAAAAGGCCTCAAACTTACCTTTGTACTGTGGTGCAGTTTCAGGGGGCATGAGCTGGATCCCTTTCAGATCAAAGTAGAAGAGCAAAACTAATGCTCTAAAACTAAAAACCAAGGCTAGGTTTAAACATAGATTATGTCTATGGGACCTACCTACAGATAATTCAAAGTCAGAAGCTTCTGCAATATATACAGTGTGCATTTCAGGTCTTTAGCTTATTTCCAGTCACGTGCACTACTCACTGATGTATCCAGAGCCACTGACTCCATCTGTCTTGAAACCATCTTGACCCCTAATATTTCATATCAGTTGTCTGGAGTAAGGTGAGAATTTAACGAATGTGGGTTTCACGAGTCAGAGAAATGTTTGCACCATCAAATCTCTGTTTCATGAATATGACATCATAAAATGCTTCTGCTTAAAAAGAGTTGAAACTTACAGGATGATTATGGTATTCATTAAAATGAAGTGTAATCAGTAGTCTTTTTTGAAGATTTTGTTTAAAATATTTTAGTGGTCATTGGTTTAGTTGCAGTGGTCATCATTAAAATATCATTGGCTGCACAAAGACGACAGGGTTATTTCTTGTTTAAAATGAAACAGAAGGATTTCAAACATTGCAGTGACTGCTGACTCTTCAAATGCTGACCTGATTATTTTAATGTTTTCATCATGTACAGCAGTTTACAGCATATAGTTTAACAGAAGAGATTGGTCATTTAAATTAGGTGGACTAGTAGAGAAATGCTCTTAAAACCTCCCAAAGAGATATATTATTGTCTCTTTTGTTCAGTAATAAGACCTGAACAAGGAGACAAGATTTATGAAGATATGAGCATAAAGCTGAGACTGAATTTTTCTCGTGATACACTTCATGCTACTTAACTTGTTTTGTTTCACCAATAGGAATGAGAAATTATCTCTTACTCTCCAAGGAGAAAGATTATAGCAACTACTTCACACATACCTGTGAAGTGATTGAGATTCTGAAGGGCACTATTGAATTCACTAGAGACAAGTCAGAGTAATATTATTATTATTAACAATAATAATAATGATAATAACAATAATAATAATGGTACAGTGCTGATTTTTCCCTTTATTTATGCTCCCTCCTGAATGAGAAAAATGCAAGTATGACAAGACAACTTATAACAGGGAAATACTGTTATTATTCCAATCAATATCTAACTAATTTGTACTAACATAGGTGGATCTGTAATACAGGTTTTCACATGTTATCCAAGGGAATGTTTTAGACATGAAATTACAAGCACATTTACACATGAAATCTCTCCTTCACATCTCTTTCTCTCCATCATTTCCTTCCTCTTCCTCCCTTTCTTTAGTCCTTCCAGTAAATCTTTGAGGTTTTTTTCTGCTTTATAATCAAAGTAGTGATCTATACAAATGAAATCCTTAATGGTCTTTTTACTGAAAGACATTAAACTAAAGAGTAAAGACATGAAAATTGGTAAAGCAAGGAAGCAAAGCAATCTTGAAAGACAAGAGAAGCAGAAAAAATAGACTGAGCCAATCTGCTCCCTCACAGATTATAAACACAAAGACACAGAATGTCTACTGGGAAAATAAGCAAAAAAACTAATAGAAATTTTGACATCCATATCAAAATTGTATAAACTTTTTGTTTTTGTGGGTTTTTTTGTTTGTTTTCTTCTTTTTAACATTTCATCTGATTTCTTCTTTCTTCCCCAGCTTTTCTAGAACTTAAACTAGTCTAATTGAATTGCCAAAATTATTTTGGTGCTACATTTTTTTTTTTTTCATCATAATAAACCACATTAAAGAGTCAAATTATGGCAATAACCAGAACTCTGGGAAAGAGGGAGGTTAAAAGGAGAGTAAGTGCTCAAGAATCATTATTACTGTCCAGTAGCCACCACTGTGAATTCTATATTACTTTTGTTTTATTACCTCTCTTGCACCAAATCTTTGTCCATTGTAAATTGGCCTGATTTTAAATAGATTCCATTAAATCACACAGCTTTATAGCAGCTGAGAATATGACTGTGTAAAGATACCCATGCAAATGCATACAAAAGGGTTGACAAACTTAGAAGCTGGCAACTAACTTATCTTGAATTATTATTTTTCATACAGAACTTCAATGAAAAGTATGTTTAGTGAATGAAGAACTTCTCAAGAATGATTTGGAGTTCATGTAAGCTGACAAACAGCAAAGCATAACTATATTAAGGACATTGCTAAACATAAATTTGAGAGGAAAAAGTTATATAAAAGTCACCATGTTAACATAAGTATGTTAATGAGATTTATTCAAGCAGTGTCAAAAGTCACATCCTCTTGTAAACCTGGATGCATAATTTCTTGTCTTTTCTGAAAAGCAGGAGAGCAAAGAACTGATTATTCACTTTTTTTTTTCCTTCTCTGCACTGCAGTGTTCTGTAGAATTATTCAGATTCACAGTAAAACATAATTTTTTATTCTAGACTTTTCAGAAATTGTATGCAAGTCTACTTAATCTATTAGTCACTATATAAGATGTAGTATTTATCCTCTCAAAGGTAGTGTTTCTTCCCTTTGTTTTTCCTGGCTTTATTTTATTTTTCTGTCACTAAAGATACTCAGACAACTTCATATTTTATATAAGGGCATAAAGAGTCATTTAATTGTGCCGTGTAGAATGGCTGCTGCAGTTTCTGAAACAATTGCAACTAATAGGGGAATGATATTGAATATTACATAACAACTGAAGTCTAAGTTGAAAAGAAACAGATTCCCTCTCAGTGAGTGAATTAAAATAAAATTCTAGCAAAAGAAATCTCAATGTGTCTGGAGGACAATTTGGTATGGAGAGAATTCAATCTTCCTCATAAGCTTGATGATTTTTTCCAGAACCATCTCCTTTCTTATTGGTGGTCAAATACTCTGAGTGCTCCAGCAAAGCATCTGGTACAACAGACATGGTGGGTGATAAAGAATCCTTTGGCAGAAAGCAGGCTGAAAAATATTGAAAGTGATTGATTACTTCAATTTCAAAAATATTTTGCAACATTAGAAACTTGTTTATAATTTTTCAAGATAAGCCTTTTAGATAGGAAATAATGATGGGAAGGATATTTAGGTAGAGTGGTCTGCACTAGATTTTTAAAATACAGTTTGTTTTAGTATCTATAACTCGATTCTTAATTTTGTGTTCCAATATTTTTCGTGTTTCTGTCAAAGATTTTTGATAACCCTATGCCTATTCAGATTCACTTCAGATTCTTTATTTTAGAATTAAAATTTATAGTTTCTTTCTTTTTCTTTTCTTTCCTCTCACAACATTTATTCAAGTCATCAATTATTTGATAAGGATGTGTAGAATGTGAAGGCAAGGAGGAATAAGTACTACTACACTGCTTGCTTTTGTTGCATTTTGCATTACAACCAGCATATGCATCTTTGCAACCAATGGTCCATTTGCACAATATCCCCATAAGGTTTCTGTGAATCACGATTTTAAAGCACAGCACAGTAAATTTATCATCAGTTCTACTTCTGTCATCTGATTCTGAGGAAACAGCATACAAATGTGGGGGTTTTTTTGGATAAGTTATTCTAGTGTCTAAGGGAACTGCAATATAGGCTCTCCAAGCATCCGTAAAGCCTATTAATATCCTTTCTGGTAGAAGCATATGCTATCTTTGGACATTATCTGCTGAGAACTGCACTGACAAAAAAAAATTGTGTAAGATCCTGAATCTTGTCTCAGTGAGACACATCACAAAGTAAGTAATATATATACTTGTAAGAAATGTATATTCTGGTCTCTTTTGGGAAAAAAAAAAACAACAAAACACAAAAAACCTTAACAAAACAGCTGTTCTACATAGCAAAATAGTGTCAGACATGCAAACTAATGCTTCTTTCATTTTTCCTAATAGAAATCAATAATCCAGCAGCAGCTCTAAGATCACGGCAAGCTCTACACCGAAGCTGATTAGAAGTGAAATTGGTATAGTTAAAATGAGACCAAATAAGATGCCTTGTACTGTGGTATTTTGGTAGAATAGGAAAAGAACTATTATTTTTCTGCTTGTGGAATAAACAGAATTCATAATAAGCACTTGCAGCACTGCATGGAATTGATTTAACTGGAGAACAAATACATTTATTACTTACTTGTGGCTTTGACTTGAGCTGAATTAAGAGGTGTTCTCATTACTTGTGGAATGCGATTGCTGTTCCATAAGTGCCTAGGCACCCTAATGTGTGTATATTAAGCTCTGAACTTCATGAAAGAACTTCTATTAATCCTAACTATAGGCTCACTCATTAGGAATAAGTATATAAAATAATACAACTAATGGTTATTCAGCTTGTTCAGTTACACTGGGACAAAATCTCATCAGCATTAAAAGAACAATAGGGTGTTTTCACCACAGGTCCATATTAAATTGAATCTTAACAGAAAAGAAGTGTTACTAAATACTTCCACAGTGACCTCTGATGAAGAACATTATCCTCTCATATGATTTATCATGTACTATGGCCTCACTATCAAAGCATTTTAGCATGTGACCATTTTTAGCTGACATTTTACATTACTATCAGACACAGGTTTTCTCAGAGCCTGTCTCTGAGACAACCAAAGCTGCTAGGACATTTAAGTCTGAAGCATACCAGAATCATTACCCCAGTGATATTTCAGAGGATTATAGTCTGTGTTTGACATAGTGCTACCACTATGATTTGACTAGGAATTTGGCTTATATCCTTTCTGCTCAGAACACCAACAGATTAAGCTCAGTTTTTCCAGGGAGGTCTTACAAAGTAGCGCCCTAAGTACAGAAATATCTCTGATGTGGCTATTCCTAAAGTGCTGAAAATCCTTAAGTATTCATTTTTCTGTTTGCACACAGCCCACAAGTGGGGTGCTATTGGACCTGATGATGCCTCCCAGACTTCCTTACTGTACAGACATCTCTCTTTGCTGGGAAGCACAAAAGTGGTGCTCAACCTTCACATCAGGAAAGAAGAGCATGCACAGTAGGATTTCTTCCAGAATCTCTTGACAAAGACTGCAAATATTCAATATCAAAGACAATAAAAATGGGAGCAGTGGAGATGATCAGTAACAAGTTCTTGATTGTAACTAATCTAGCTATTCCCCTAACTGAGGAACCTCACTAAGTTAGGGGTGTTGAAAAAAGACCAAAGTATTTTATTAAATTTTTCTTATTTCCTTTCTCTTGTACATAAAGTTAAGTATGTAAAAACTTGTTAAATATATTTCTGGAACTATATTTAGATAAATGACTACTGCATCCTGTATTTTATAGCTGAGTGACAAAAAAAGCCAAAAACAACAAACCAAAGGAAAAAAAACCAAAAACACCCGCCCAAAGAAACAAACAAAAACAACAAAAAAACTAACAAAAAGAAAACAAAACAAACACAAACAAAAAAACAAACAGCAGTAACAGAAACTTCACAATTAGTGAATTGCTCTGCTTAGAGCCACAGACTTGACTGAAGACAACCAAGCAAATTATTTAAAATTAACTTTGCTTACCTGAAAAGTTTTGTTAAAAAGGGCACTGGAAAAGCCTACCCACTTCCAATGCAATACTGAAGAATCAAATGAAAGATCTGGGAAAAAATCTTGTTAAGTGAACTATTTCTCTTCAAATTTTGCTATAACTGAAATGAGTTAAAATAATGAACTATTGCAGATATACATGGTCATGTTGGTCTGTATCTGCACCTGTATGATAAAGAGGCATACATATGATATTTGTATATGAGTGTAAATATATCTTTTCAGATGATGTGGACATATATGCATAACATCCACTGAAAAAAACTTCTGATCTGAAACTTTAAATCTTTTGGTAAATTTCTTCATTCTGCAAACAGGTTATTCCTACATTTTGTCTAAGGAATTTATATGACAATTATTTTAATATTAGGTTAAAATGTACATATTATATAATGTACATATCATTTTTAAAACTGGCAAAAAAGACTATAAAAAATTGCTGATATCTCATTTACTAGGGGAAATTATATAAACTAGAAATTAGAATTCTAGAACTAGAAATAATTTAGCATGCACTGAAAACTACCTATATGGATGACAATACTGCTTATGCTGAGAAGTGTCTAAATAAAGAAAAGAAAGAAGAAAAGTAAAAGGCATTGGTATTCTGTTTTGGTTTGATTTCTATTGATCTGCAGTAAACAAATCAGTATATAAATTGATACAGTGGCATGGAGTTTATTTTTATTAGGAATTTATTTCTTCATTATATCATTTTGTCTTGTTTGCAAAACTTGTGTTTCCCAGACTGAGTTTTCAGTGTAACCTTATGTAATTAAAATCCAAACATTTCTATTTTTTTAATAGTTAAGGTACACTCTTAAAGGAAGTGCCTATAAAATACCTATGTAATAATTCAATCATATAGAAAAATTAGAGCTTTTCTCCTTTTATCTAACTTTTGAAAATTCTGGACAGATTTTTCACCTTTGAAATAACCTTGTATTGTCTTGTAGATTTTGTTACATGGTGAGAAACAAATCTTATTCAGATCCCTTTGCTTCTACTTTCATAGAAGTTGTGTGACTTGAATAAAGTGTCATCATTTTCAAAATACTAAATCAAATTTCCATAAAACTCTTTGTTGCATTCCCGTTCATGGAACTTGCAAAGAATATTAAAGCTAAGTCACTGTAAAAAACAACGGAGGAGAAAACTGTATGCCCTAGCTTAAGCTCAAAAGTTGAGATAAAATAAAAAAGAAAATAGAAAGTGTATGCATCAGTTATGGAAAAGAATTTATTTGATACTAAAACCAATAAAGAACTAACTTATAAATGTCTGATGATAAAATTAAGCAAATATATTAATTCTTATGTGCACATTTTTCAATATTTTAATAAGCATTGCTGGGAAAAAAATACATTTATACCAAACAATTTCCAAATTTTACATGGGTTTTTTTGTTTGTTATTGTTTTTGTGTTTTTCTTTTTGGGGTTTTTTTTTGTTTTGTTTTGGGTTTGGGTTTTAGTTGGTTGGTTGGTTGGTTGGTTAGTTGGGGTTTTTTTATTTTTTTTCCTGGTGGAATTTCTCCTCAGTATTTCCTGAAAGATTTAGACATCATTTCATGCTTAGAGCAATTTTTTGTTCATGCAGTATGTATATCCAATTCCTTGACATAAAGAAGACATGTACAGCAGTATTGTGGATGTGCTCTGGTTTCAGGTTGTTCCAAGCAAACTGTGCTTAGGCCAGATAACCTGGGTGCATTTATAGGAAGATATCAATATTTATTTGACCTAAGTTTCTGAGAAGAAGAGCAGGAGACATTCAAGAAAGCCTAAATTTATGGCAGTTTGTGGAATTTGTGCTAGTTGTAGAAACATATTGCATTAAAAATCCCACCCAAAAAACCAAATCAAAACAAAACAAGCAACAAAAGCTGGCATTGTCATTGTCTACAGCCAATAAACTGTATTCCTATTTTCCCTAGAAATAAAAAGTTTTATCAATGGAAGAGGAAAAGGACAGTGGCTGATTAATGGTGAAATCCTCATGTAAGCTGTAATTATCTATATTAGGCTTCATTTCTGTAGAACATGAGAGTCTAATAATTGCTAATATATTTTCTCTAGCTCTGGGAATTGCATTCATTTTCAGAAAGCAATGGAGCTGTACACAAAGAGGTGTTTATGAAGACAGTTCTATTTAAGCAAAATATTCAAAATGTAAACCTTTAAAACTTCTATTCAGCAAGCACTACATACCAGAGGTCATTAAGCTTCACAGGGACCTACATTCACTAATTTTCTGCTTCAATTTGAAAAGCAATCAGTAATTCACCATGCAAATGCTCTTGGGAAAAGAAAAAGACATTCTACCACCTGTCCCAATTCAGGGGTTTGAGCTGTTTAGTGCAAAACTAGTGCTTGAATTGCATTTAAAATATGGCAAGACCTAACTAAGATGATATTTTACCCTCCCTTAACACAAAACGACATATCACCTCAATGACAGTAATTTGAATAATTGATTCTAAACAGATCCCGTGATTGGACTTTGGGGCTTAGTCTTCACAAGCAAGCAAATAGCAGGCAAATAGTGTTTCCTATCCTACTTTCTTTATCTCTTTATGGTCAAGCTGATATCAACATATTTCAAGTCTTCAATAGAGGATTCTGTAAAATAACTTTATGCTCTGATAAGCAACAGAGTTTTCTGGGTGTTAGGAATGTTTGGCTTATTGATTTTAAGTTATTAACTGGTATTGTTTGGGTATTGCTGATCTAAAAATGAAAGGGGTGAGGTGGTATTATCAGTTGCAGAAGAGATTGGAGATGCATGAGGCTGAAAAACAGGTGTTCTGAAAGCAGTTATTGTGTCTCCTTTTTTCTCAGCTTTGATTTTGAAATCTGCACAGATAAGGACATGTTTGCAAGGTGTACTCTTCTGGGAAGAGAAGTAGAGGTCAATACTATCCAAAATATCTGAGTTTTAACAAAAAGTTTAAAGGATGTTAATGAATTTTCTGCTCTGTGGTAGTCTTGGAAGTCACCAAGATAGATAAGTTTAAAAGAAAAGCCAAAGTACTAAATTAATAATAGCTTGCCTATCAGCTGGTCAGTATATATATAAAAAAATATTAATGCAATTACTAGTTCTCCAGACTAACAGTGCTGAAAGAAAATGAGTGAAAAAAATAATTATATGATCCATTCTTAGAACATAACATAGAAAAGCTCTGTGCCAGCCAAACAGTTGAAAAGTGTTGAGAGAAAAAGTAGAACGGTAAGGTTTGTCATCTGTAAAAATATTTCAATGAATCCAACACACAAATACACATTCTGACAAGAAGAAAAAGCGATCTTTATTCACTTACCTTCACTTTGAATTTTAAATACGAAAACCAGCATTCAGAATTTCATCTATGTGATGAAAATGCTTTCAAAAATAAGCAAATACTGGAAGTAATAGCATGAAACTAGATTTCATTAATTTCTCATGCTGTTTGAACTTATAGTTTTAATTTCAAAAATAAATTATTTTGTTAAGCAACCTTTCTTTGCTTAAATAATATAAAATCATTTATTGTTTTTATCTTTCAATTTAAAATCTTTGAATTTCCATGTTGCAGCATCATTTCTTTGAAGTGATACTTTTACTGATAGAATAACAGTTAACTGAAGAACCTGAAAGATCCTTAGGGCTATGCTGCACAAAAGTTAAAATAATACATGTCCTCTGCATCTGCCAAAGAACTCACAGATTTATTCAAATTAAAGTGATTTTGAAGAAAGATATTTTTCCAGTGTTTTCCAGACATTTAAAAAGCAATGAATATTAATAAAGACAAATGATAAACAAATTGAAAGGAATTCATCATTCCTAATGATATAAAATGTCAACATGGATTGTGTTTTATTTTATCTCTTTTTTGCTGGGTACTGAATTAGATTCATTCATTTCTAAGACTTGATAAAGCATAACAGAAACACATATGATTTCTATAGCTTTTATTTTTGATCAACTATTTTACAGAGTTAGTTTGAGATAACTTACTTGAGATTAATCTCAAATATATAAACTGTCAGGTTATTACAAAGGCATGCAGTGCTCTTTCAGAAAATGTTGATACTTCTTCATATCCAGGAAAGTTTCACTCAGAATTAGATATGAAACACTTCAAATGTTAAATCACATCTTTAGAAGAAAAGGACGATCCTAGGTGATGTAATAGAAGCTGCTTAAATCAAAAGATCATAGAGGAAATGCCCTTTTAGATTCTGAGTAGATGTTTCAGAAATAATGAACCTATTTGAACACTAGAGTATATAATTTGAATTTGAGTTTGAGACCAGAGAGAAAATTGCTTAAGTTTCAGTGAAGGCAACTTAAACTTGATTTTTGGCTTTTTTAAATAATGGTTTATATCACCAACATATTCTTTCATCTGTTTTGAGTACTCAATAGAGCAGGAACCATGTAGAAAATCTGTAAGTGTATGTAAGGAGAAAAAAACCCTCCTTAAAATTCTGAGATTCTAATTCTCAAAGTGATATCCTGTACATATAAGAAATTGGCCTGATAAGAATTGAACTGTTAGATCAGACATAGTTCTGTTTCCAAGTCTGTTATATAGGTTTGGGTTCTTTGGACAAGCCATCTGTGACTGCATTCAAAACACTATGTTCAGAAAGGAAATGCTTGGCTCTTTCTTATTCCCTCTTCCTACCTCCTACCCAGAAGCACAGGGAAAGAAATGGGTCCGTTTATTTCACATTCATCTGTTCTTCATATTCATAAGCTCTGTCAGATTTTTGGCAACCAAATAGTTTATATTTTAATATTTTAAAGAAATTTAAAAAATATCATTAACTAATTATATGCAGTCTCCTCGAAAGATAGTAAAAAACTTTCATGGTTCACCAGGTCCTTGTTAGAATTTAAAATGCTTTTCTGACTTCTCTCAGCATCATAATGTTGGGCCTGTAAGAACACTAGGTGAAGTCATTGGGCCTCCAAACCTCCTAAAGATAATGTAAGGAGAAATTTGTCACCTGAGCTCTTCCCTCAAAATGGAAAGATCAGAAGTTCGTGTTAGCTCTCCATCAGAATCATTTGCGCAAGGTAGAAATATTTTCCCATTCTTTGAGTACTTTTAAGTGGCCGTATTTCTGAATTATGGAGAATATGAGATATAGAATTCGGTGCATAAAATTGTAATATTTGTAATGTCCACTGCTTCTAAGTACAGAATTAAGTGTCAGCTGCAGGTTTCTTAAAAACTCAATTTTTTTGTCCCTATACCAGGTTTCACAGCTGCAAAATAAGTAAAATTTTTAATATCAGAGATATATAATGTGAACAAGAAACTGACATTTCATGATCTAGTCTGCAAAATGGTCCATGGAAGAAACATATCTTAAATTTAAAATAATTGATTAATACTACCCTAAATTACTTTTTTAAAAGGAAGCTACAATAGTTTTCTTAAAAAGAATATCAGTATTTAAGAAAATGTACTACATAGCCATAATCATCCTGGTGAGATTGTGTGTCTGTTAGATCAATGGTTCACATGTTGTGTTCCTCACTAACCTTCAATAGTTCTTGAAATAAACTCTAAGTGAACTGTTCTTGAACTTCCTTGATGAAATGTCATGTAAGTGCTCATTTTTTCTGCATTAATCCCATATACAGTTACTATTCTAATTGAGTATAAATTGAAAGGCAAAGAGAATGGTAAATGGTATTCAGATTTTAGATTAGGAAAATATTAGCTATATACTGTGCCAGCACATATAGCTAAATAAATGAGCTTGACGTAATTGTGTATACTTAAATGTAAGCTGCATAGGACATTCAATTAATGAAGCACATAATGTGGAGCATTAGCAGTAGTAAATGATCTGTTTATCATTCACATCAAATCATCTTTTCCCATTAAAACACTTGTATCCCATAATAAGTATTAGCCTCTTGTCTCAAAATGAAAATAGCAATTTACTGGCTTGCCATTATAATGTTAATGATAGCAATACCCTGGAAAGGAAAAATAAAATTAAAATATATATTATCCAGTGTGCTTTTCCTCTTCCCTTTTTGCATAAAGACTGTTGTAGATAGACCATATAGAAATAAATCCGATAAAATATTTTTTCTTTTTGTTTCTTTACAATTTAATTTACATATTGATTATATAGCTTGAAAAATCTCCCCATTTGATTAAGTAAAGAAAAAACTGACTAAGAGAAAATTGATAGCTGAAATTGCAGAATGTGCTTTATCTAGTCATATTAATAAACTACACTGATTAGATTTGTTTAGTAAGAAAAAGCTCTTTAGTCATTTTTATTTAGCATAGACTCTAGCACATTCTATCTGTCTTTTTACAGTATTCTCATCTTTTTACAGTATTATTTCATTCTGCAAAATCAAACACTTTTAGAATACTTGGTCAAACAGAAGAAATAATGGAATAGTAAAGATTTATAAATTATTTGACGAGGTAGGTATGTAGTGTTTGTGAAGTTTTATTTTTAACTGGTTTTGTGTTGTTAGATGCACACTGCAAGAACAACTGTAGTCTGAAAATTTACTTAATGAATTTTTGGTTGATGTCTTTTTCTATTAATGTTTCAATATTTCTCTTGTGTGTGAGAAAGTATGGATTTTTTGCCAATTTATGAAATGTAAGGAAGATTTTTTAGGTTGCTTGCATTACTTGTTCTTAATAAGTATACACACCCTGAATTTGTTCTTTTGAGGTAATACTTAATATTATAGATTAGAAGGCTTTTCTGGAAGTTGTGAACCGATTGAGGAAAAAAAACAACAGACTAAAAGCAAGTTAGTTGATTTTAAAACATTTGAATCAAAACCATTTTTGTGGGATGGCATTTTGCTTACAGAAGCACATTTTCTCATCTGCATATACAAGAGAATGAACAGTCAGAAAGACTGAAGTATCCAAAGATATTCATAACATGAGATTTTATATATTTGACAAGACATTGTCAGAGGAAAAGGAACAGTAACCAACATATAATATATATATATATATATATATATATCTTTGTGCTATTAGTTATTTCTGTTGTTTATTTCTGACTCATAAATTTATTTTTTTTTCAATTTGAGAATGTAACATTTTCTTTTCTAGGATACACAATATCTCTTCTAGTCTCAATGCAGACTGCAGTTTTATCTTGCTGTTCTGCATAATCTCTTCTGTTAATTTTCCTAACTGCATCTTGTAGTCAATAAACTAAGAATCACCTCTTATGGACTGGTCATAGAGCATTACCAGCTTTCTGAAAATCACTCTTGTTCTCTGCAACAGGTCAGCTTCTTTTATGACCTGCCAACTTTGATTTCTACATAGAACAGCTCCTTTTCTGGTACAACATACAACTTATTTCTTCGGAAAGACTATTTTGATGTGATCCTATCAGCCAGCTTTCATCTTCAATTCAGCATCTAGGTTTTTAATTAAATGCACCAAACTTTAATAAGAAAAAACCTGTCCTTAGAAATCATAGGAAAAAAACACATTATTCTACTTTTTGTAAATAAATTATTCCCCTTCTCTTGCTATTCTCTTACTGTAGCTACAGAATGATTTAAATGTCTTATATGTTTACTGAAACTTTCACTCATTTTCTTCTAATATTCTACATACACAGAGGAAAAGAGAATTTAATAGCCCTCTGCTTATCTGAATCATGCCATATCTGTAGAAAAGGATTTCACTGCAAATATAATTGAGTAGTTTTACAGACTTAGTACTACACAAAGCTGACAGTTTAACGTTATTATACAGAATATCTCCTGAGGTATGTATTTTCTTATTTATCCTCATTGTTTTGGTTTGATAGCTTTATTTCAAGACTCTGCATGTCATCTTGTTCTCAAAGGCTCAAAACCTTTGAAGAAAATGCCTCACTTCACAATGGACAGTGTGAGTTTTGCTTTGCCTGGAAATCCAGAAGGTCTGCCTGGCTATCATTTTGCTTAATAAGAATTAAGCCAACAGGAAGTAGCTTATTTTTGTGTACAAAATGTACCAGTATATTGGAAATCAATGCTATAAAAGGTCATTCTTATGAATATATATGCCACTGTATGTTTCTGTGTGGCATCATAGCTTGTTTTCTTATTATTTGACCTCCAAATCATGAGCTAGAATATATATTATCAGAATGTACTTCTGACCAATAAATGATATAATTAAAAGAAAACTTTCTTTTTAGAATTAGATTATTTTCTACCAAGTGTTAAACCTGAAAAGCAAAGTATATCCATTCTTAGAAAACTTATCCCTGTGCAATATTCCAAAAAATAGGTAAGGATGAAAGATCTATATCTTTTGTAATAGCAGGGGATCATTTGGATAGAACAGACCTATTCTAGGAGATGAATCATGTATGCACTGTGAAGAGGAAAAAAAGGGAATGAAGAATACAGAGAGAACAAGTCCAGAAGAGAATTTATTCAAAATTTCTTAGAAGTGGTGGGAAGAAACCTCTCAGATTGAAATTTAGCTGTCAGTATGTCCCTGAGGAGGTGAACATCAGTCAGTTATCAACATGAAAAGCATTCTTTGAACAGTCTGTGATTACTGATCTCTTTTCTTGACTTTATCATAGCCACTGTCCAATGGGAGAGTAGATGACAACAACCTGATTGTGCATCATACACACAAATGATATATAACTCAGAGGGTAGTAGCTGATCTGCTGAAGTATGAATTTTTGTTTCAACTATGAGCTGCAACTGTCATAAGCATATAGCACACACATTCAATTCTGTTCTTTGAGGCATGCAGAAAAATAATTAAGATGCTGATTCCAGGGTTCCTAACCACCAGTGCCAGTAATGAGAGTTGTGCAAAAATGCTGATGAACTTTTCACACAACTGTTTTAGAGAACATCTCTTGAAAGGTTAGATACCTCTTTTTAAAGGACTTTGAACAGTTATTTTTTTCACCTGCCACATTATTGTAGTGGCAGTCAACCCTCAGTGCCAGGAACAGACTTTTGATCCTTCCATCCTCTAATACCTCAATCAGAAGGGCTGAAAAGCCTCCCATTACAATTTTCTAGGTGATTGTACCTATGCACATGGACCAAATTTTTTCCTAACTTTCTCTTCAATAAGATGGTTTATTTGCACTCCTCTAGCCCCAGCTAAGGTTAAAATACTTAAGCTGATGAAAGGCTGTTATTCCCAGAAATCATGTTTTCACCTCTTCAGAGTATGAATAAGGTTGCTGGAGGTCTGGGATCTCCCGAAACTATAACATGTATAGCCTTCTCGCTCCTTCCTCAACATCTTCATCTATCCTCTTCATTAAAAATTGACATTACCCATTTAAGAGATTTTATTGTAATACCTAAGTCCTTATTCTTTTCTGAAATGGTCTGTCAAATGAGTCCCTGAAATGCAGACATAAACTTTGATTTTGGTTTAGTTTAGCAGTGCTATACTTTATTGGATTGTTAGCAACCTTACTAGCCAATGCAGGTGTTTTGTAACAATAACCTGCCCTACTCATTTTTTAGAATCCCACTAAACTTCATTAGATTTTAAATCAGACTTGGATTTTGATATTTAAAATAATTAAACCAGTTTAAAAAATTAATCCAAATATTAAGATATTCCAAAGAATATCTTGAGAACTAGACCTCTGATAAATAAGCTTAATTAGCATCAGTGTTTTGAGATCTGTTTATGAAAAGGTTTTTATTTTGAGATCCTTGAAGAAATATTCCATACAAGTGGTGAAGACAAAAAACTTTCTGAACTTTCAGCATGAGTACAGTGGTTTTAAAGCATTTCAGAGGACATGATAAACAGAACTGTTTTAATTATGCAGGCTAAAACTTGTTAACCCTTGGAGATGCACTGATGAAAGACAAGTCCAAAAATATCAGAATTAAGAGAAAAAGTATGTGGCTGACAGATAAGAATGAAAAATGATCTGATACATCAAAAAAGTTAGGAAGGTAAAATGAACTAAAAGAGAAAGACTTTTGAAATATCAGAATAAGAACCAAATACTGATATTTAATAGGAGGGAAAATGTCCTTTATCTGAGATTAGACTAATGAAGATGATACATTAAGAATTTAAAATGCTGGCTATGAATATAAAGGGTTGCAGAATAAGTTTCTTCTAAATGAAAATTCTCTAGGTTACTAGATATGTATACTGAATTACACTGAACATATGAAGGAACAGCTGAGAAGCTAATTTTATGTTTTTCAGTATAATTTTTATTTTTTAGGTTTAAAGTTTGTTTTGGTTTTTTTAAATTTATTTTTATTCAGAATACGGCATAACATTTTCTAATGTCTGGCATTTTAGAAGGGTGATCCAGAAATGACAGATTAGATATTCATTCTTGCAAAATGTAATAGAATCCAAATTCAGGACTTCATTAATAAAGAATTAGACACTAAAATATCATTAATGACAATCAATTTGGTTTCAAAGGAGATAGTGAATGTCACATAAAATTGTGGTCCTCAGAAGAAATGGAAACAAGGGTTTCCTTTGTTATCTGAAAAAGGTCAACTATATCTGTGAAAATCTGCACTTTGTAGAAAATTTATGTTTTTTAAGACACTACAGAAAAAAAAATTCACTATACAACAATTAACAGTTCACACATAAACTAAATTAATCAGCTATTAATCATAATTCAAACAGTATTTTTACAGGTGCAGCTTAAATATTTGCCACTGTATTTGATCCAGAGAGAATCTGATTGCATCTATCAGGTCAGACCTAAAAGGCTACCCTAGATTTGAGAAAAATACTCAACTTAATTTTGTCTTCATTTTTTCATGGCTTTTTAAGATACTAGGAAAGCTATTCAGAAATATAAATTGCTTTGGCACCAATCAGTAGCAGATAGAAACTTTTATGATCTGGCCAGTGTATCCTATTTTTCCAATTTTATGTAACTACACTCGGACACAGGAGAAGACACAGAGATGTTCTCTCAGATAATGAGAATTCCACCCTAGTTTACGAGTACTAGCCTTATAATTTCTGTTTGTCATTCCATAATATTTGTCATTCCATAATAAAGGCACATGACTTCCTTCAGATAGAGATGGTATTAAAATAAAAGTTCCTTCTCATGTTTTCCTGTCTTTACACACTAACTTTATTTCACAACATTCATTTTCTTCTTTTCACTGTTGAAATCCTCAGATAAATGCCAAATAACATTTAGGTTATGAACTCCATAAAGAAGATTGGCACTTCATTTTTTTCTTAATCCATAAATATGTTTCACAAACAAACTCCAAAAGTATGAAGTTCATAAAGTTTACAGTACCTTAAAAGTTGCTAAAGCAATAGCATTGTTATCAGCAAGCTTGCTATAATTGCTTCAGCAATTTATCACTGTTAACACTGAGACTATTTTTATAAATACTTCAGAGCCTCTTTCAGCTGCAACTTCAGATCCTCAGCTGCTAGTCAGAACCACTGAGGGAGTTGATGAAGTGGGATTCTATTGTTTCACCTGAGATTATGCCTCGAGAACACAAGTTGTATTGAATTCAGACTCCAAAACTGGGTTGAAAGGTTTTACTCTGTAAAATTTAGTTCACATAATGAAAACTGAAGAGGCAGTAATTCTGTGACAGAAATCATAGAAGAAGAAACTCAAATACAATTCTGATTCATTGACAAACAATGGACCCTTTGCAATACCAAAGAAATTCAAAGCAGTCGAGCTTACTAATGAATTTGGCCCAAATTTCATATTTTGACTGAACAAGATCAAATACCAACTTCATTTAAAATATTTAAAGTTGTTTTGGTATTTTAGGATTCACAATTTTTTATATATATATACTTGTAAGCTTCACTGTAAATTAATATTTCCTTTTTCAGTTCATGATCCTGAAGCAAAGGGAATATAACACATTCTCATATACAGTGACTTAGAGCATCTGTATTTGTGCCTTTGTTTATCTCAAGGTACAAACCATCTTCTCTAAGAGATTTCTATCCCATTTCTTACCAATCAGATTAACATATTTCCTATTTCATCCTTTTAAAATGCTTTATATATATATATATATAAAATTATCAGCTCTCCTTGGACTCTTAGGAATTCAGAGAATAGGATTTAGAAAAATCAAATTAGAATGCTTAAGTGAGGGTATCTTCAGGGGAGTAGTGCTCAGGCAGGTAGAAAGGAGACAAACACAGCAAGAAGGCACACAAGTGCACATATTCTCAGAGTAACAGAAGCCAATTTTTCCAGGAATGCCCAGAAGCTGGATGAAGTTTATTACAGCCCAGAGGAGACAAAATATTGTTGAACTGAGAACAGTACCAGTGAATAAGACTCAGTGAACAGACTCAGTGTCCAGAGGGAAGATCTATGCACAATTTTTTTTTTAAATGATTTTCCCTATTTCCCCAAAGTTTCCGAACACTCAAACATTTCAGTTTGAAACCTTCTGATTACAGTTTTCACTTGTTTGCAGCTTAAAATAATTTGGCTGGTTTTTGTGTCCTCACTGTCAGAAAAACAGCCAAAAAATCCCCAAAACTCTGGTTGGGCAGAAAGTCACATTTTTGTTTTAATGATAGTTTCACTGCACCTGCCAACGTATTTAGCCTTTAGAAAGTCCTAACACCTTTGTACATAAAACTGCCAAGCATCATATTACCACACTGTATATGACAGAGTACTGCTTAGTGTTAACCCGTTAAGAATGCACATGAAAATCTATTAATTGTAGCGTGTGTTTGCACCAGAAAAGTATAGATGTAACAGTGATTTGTCTGATTTGTTCTCTAGCAACACGAGGACAGGAACAGGCCATATGTTATTAGTGTAGAGACAGATTGTCCACTGGATTTTACCTGCAACAAAAATAACTCATTTAAAAGTGTCAAGTCTGGCCTTTCGTTAATGATACTTTCACATTTGCTGAAAATCTACAGGCACAGAAGATAGCTTGTTGTATTGTTTGTTCTTTTTCATGACTTCAGACATAACAATTATCTCACATAGGTTTTGTTTTGGTTTATTTTAAATAAAAACTCTTTCATGAAATCAAACACACTTGCAAACAGTATTTGTTTCAACCGTTTCTCTCTCCAAAAATTCTTATTTTTTTCCTTACTGTCTTTTCTTATGTTGTTATCCTTTGTCACAGGATGATTACAAGAAAACTGTAATCATCCTGTGATTACTGTTATGCCTGTAATTCTTAAGTGGCCTCCCTTTTAGCTACATTTCTTTCTTGAAGCCCAAAATTTGAGAGGAGTTGAGGTTGAGGAACTTCTGTGTATGAAAAATGCTATTTTCTGCTATGATATTCAGCATGTGAAAGATCTAATTCTAAGACTAAAACTAGCATGTGAAAAGTTCTAAGAACTTAATTTTCTAAATTAATGTTTTTTAAGAGAGCATATGAATAATAGGATACCTCTTTTTTAAGTGTCACTTCTACAATCAGCTTTTGATGCAACCGTTGAGGTCATAGATTCCACAATTTTTCTATGACTGTCTAGCAACACTTGCATCCAATTCTTTGCTAAACTGTATGCTGGAGATTTAATGTACTTGTTAGTACTTTAATAGGAAAGAAACTATTGAAAATAACATAAAAAATAATATTTTTAAAAATAAGCTTATCTGCTGCTTTTAATTTCTAATATACTAATCTCTAATTTTACTACTCCCTGTTTATGTTTCACATTTAAACAGTTGTTCTCCTTCTAATTAAAGTACTAGAACTCATCAAAATATTACCTATTAAGGTAAAAGCATTTGACTACTGTAGCTCTTTTTTCATAAAGAAAAACATGGAATATGTCACCATTATAAATGTTCATGAAGTTCTTTAGACTGACAAGATTAACATTTTTTTCCCCTTTAATCCCTAAACCTTCTTCTGAACTTCAGAGAATGAGATAACAAAATTCCTTCAGCAAAAGATTTCTTCCTTCCATAGCCAGTATCAGAAAGGCTGGAGTTTATTTTGCTGGTTGCTTTGTCTTGTTCATGCTCCTGAAAAAGACAGTCCAACACACATTGAATTTGACACTTCACTTCAGGACAAATCTGCAAGTGTGGTTCTCTCTTCTATTCATAAATGCCTTGAAAATAAGTGGAGCTCCATCAAGAGTCAGGACTAGAGGTTGTGAGAGTGACAGCATGTTTTACACAAACGCATGCCAATGTGACAACAAAGTCCATTTTTAGAAAGCTGCATAGAAACCTCTCTGCATCAGTGTCAAATTAGAGATACTGCTCTGAAACACTGATTACGACTGCATATTTAGCCTGTGTCAGCTGAAAGTATCTGACTTATCTGTCCATCTACACTGCCTGCTGCTCAAATGAATGTCATCTTGTCAATGGGCTCGTCATTACATTCAGCTGAAAGGTTTGCAGACATTCACAACTGAGGAGGAGCCATTATGGTGTTTTATGTATGACTTCAGTACTAGCACATCCCTTTTTTAGGAGGGTCAAACTTCTTGGCAATCCATTTTATCAAATTAAAACGAGTCCCTGAAAAAAGGGAGTCATTAATGAGCTTTCTATACCATTTTTCCAAGGTATAGTTCCTCAATGATTCTTCATGCCCTTATGAATGTTCCACTTCTATGCTTCCTTTAATGTAACTCTGGCTGCTTGTAGTATTATTTGTTTCCAAAAGTACAGTTCTGTGTGAGAATGTGTGTGTGGAAAACTCATGTATAACAGGCAAATTTTATGACAAGCTGAGGGACAAGACAAAACCGTTTAGAATTATCGGATTTTATTTTTAACATGTCCTCTATAAATTAAATTCTTCAATTAAATTAGATTAAAGCTAATGTCTTATAAAAACACAGTATTTTCTAGTAAGTCTGCTATACCTAAGATTACAAGTTTCTTGTCTCCAAGTTTTTCAGACATTGAACTCATGTTATCTGAAGCTTATGGGGGCAGATTTGCTTGGGTTTTGGTTGGGTGGGATTTTTCTGATTTGTTTTGTCTCTGTGTGTGCATGTATAAATAGAAATTGCTAAAAATAATTTCATGTTTAGATGCCTGTTTACACTCAACTCTAAAAACTTACAGGGAATAGTTGCTAGCCTGATTAAATTATTGAATTTTTCTATGCCATCAGTCACTGAAGTATTTAGATTTTTGCTTTCTGAAAATTCTGAAAGGTTAAGAATACTGTATGGATGCTATAAGAAAGCTCATTGGTTTGCAAATAGGAGTAAGATAAATAAATTAAGTGATGGTCCTAAAAGAGTATCTGTTAATTTATTTAATTTTCTTATGCATATCTCTTGATCACATTATACCATTCACCCTACCCTGGTAAGGTGAATGGCGTAATGTGATCAAGAGATACACAAGAGAAAAGAAATTAGGGTATTTGTCAAGAAGTTCTTACTGTGCTCTGGACTCTATTGTTGGCCACCTCATTGAACCACACTCCTGCAACACCAGATGTCAAAGAGGTGATATGACTGAGCAGAAATGTGCTTATTAAAGGTCATGATAACATTGCAGAGATGGAAATAGAAAAGTCAGGGCAGAACAGAGCCAAGAAGAGAAAATATTTTTCCTTCTGGCTTCCATCTACCACTGATATCAACTGTATTGATGCAAGTGGTTAAGGATTTATCTGTAAACAAGTATTTTAGGTCCCTATTAAGCATATTTTTTAAACAATCTTACTAAAATTAGACAACAAAAACCAGTTATACTAAAATTAATTCCTGCATCATTGAATGATTAATAATTCAAATGCAATAAATAGACCTTGAATTTCCTTTTGTTTTAGCACTGGTTTTTATTTTATTCTTTATTTTGCATTGTGGTAGTCACGCCAAGAGTAGGAGTGTTACTAGACAGCTAGGGAGCACATGGAAATGAAGGAATCTTTAAGTTCTGGGAATAGCTCTGCAGTCCTTTTCTGGAATGAAATGTAGCCCTCTACTGTATTTGAAACAGCAACTCCCTATGATTTGAAACAGTCTAGAAGGCCTTTCTGACCCCTATATGTGGTTTTCTGTGCTGCTCTTCTTGAGCAGCTTTATAAATAAAAACCCCTATGATTTATATTTTTTTCTAGCATTAAAATAATTTTAAGGTTGATCTAGCAATCAGTAATTCTGATCTAGCAATCTCATGCAAAAGTGTCTACTTTTGTAAAAGCAGCAAAAATATTTTTATAAATGCATCATAAAAAATAGAAGGGCTAAAGAAAATTTCCATCCATCCTTCATTGCATACAAGGGGAAATATAATGACAGAGGATGCAGAAAAGGTGAGATACTTGATTTCTTCTTTGCCTCTGTATTCTTAAGGAAGTTATCCTAAGAGTATCCAGCCCACAATCTGAAAGACAGAACTGGGGAGCAGAAGGAAACCCCTATAATCAAAGGGATGAAGCACCTCTCCTTATGAAGAAAGGCTGACAGAATTGAGATTGTTCAGCCAGGAGAAGAGAATGTTCCAGTGAAAACCTTACAACAGCCTTCCAGTACCTAAAGGGGGGCCTAGCAGAAAGCTATAGAGAGTTTTTACGAGGACGTGTAGTGGTGGGACAGAGGAATGGTTTTAAACTTAAGAGACTAAGTTCAGATTAAATATTAGTAAGAAATTCTTTACTGTGAGGATGGGGAGAGACTGGAACATATTTCCCAGAGAAGTTGTGGATGCCCCATCCCTGGAAGTATTCAGGACTGGGTTAGATGGAGCTTTGAGCAAGCTGGCCTTGTGAAACCTGTCCTTGCTCATGAGGGGCATTGGAACTAGATCATCTTTAAGATCACAGAGTCACAGAATCATTTCAGTTATAAAACACCTGTAAAATCATCACATCCAATGTTTAATTTATCACCTGTCTCATCAACTTGTCTCATCAACTAGACCATAATACTGAGTGCCATGTCCAGTTGTTTCTTTAACATCTCTAGGGATGGTGACTCTGCCTCCCTGGGTAGTCCATGCCAATTCTTAACTCTTTATGTGAAGAAATTCTTTTCTTCTGGTCCCTTCAAAGGCAAGACTATGATTCTATGGAGAGAAAGAGAAGTATTTAGGCAGATAGTAGTGATGTTAAAATAGAAATTTTGTCAAGACAGTGAGGTTATGCTAGAATGTAGCAATGGAACCTTCTCTTAGTTTTAGAATGATTCTTTTTCCCACCATCATGAGGAAAGGGAATCGACCAGTCTTATTCTAATTAATTCAATTTCAGCTCTTATCCATTAATTTAGATGGCTAGATGTAATTATATGTTTTTCATTGTTATGTTAAATGAATAAAATAAAGACCATTCAGAGAGGGAAATGTTTAATATGCAAGGCTCAAAAAGGAAGAGCTGTTTAGTAAACTGTAAATACTCTGAGGCATAAGCTCATTACCTTTGTTGCAATGCAAAAGAGCCCCACTAATTCACATTAATGACTTGGAGACTCACTGTAAATGACTGGATTTTATTATGATACACTAGGTGAAATAAATGACAAAACTCTCATGGACTTGCAGTTGTAGTTTGATTGGTATCAAGGCAAATCAGTAAGAAAAAAGAAAGAACTAATTACAAAATATCTGTTGGTCATTTGTATGTATTATGGACAACTTCATTTCAAACATTTGAGGGGGAGCACAGATGGAACTAAACTAGGTTAATTAATCTCTTTAAGTCGAAAAAAAGGAGCAAAACTATATCAATTTTCAAAACAAAATGGCACATTCATTTTTTAAGTATCTCCTCATGTTATTGAGATTGTTGTTTTGTCTCCCACTTTAATATAATAATACTATTTATACTACTAACAATAATAAAATTGGTAACCATTATTTTGGCCAAAAAAACATACACTTCTAAAGAAAAAATGCTGAGGAATAGATACTGAGGCAGTTTTAGAATTCTAACTATTGCAGGCTGATTCTCTATTTTTCATGGTCCTCTTACATAGAAATTTTGTAATTTCAGAATCCCTCTCCAGTTTGTGATTAGATGCAGCATGCTAACAACAGCACCATTCTTTTTTGGTGACCGCCTTTATTTTTTCTTATACCATGTTTTTCTTGATACAACAGGAAGAAATAAACTATTCTACATCTTAAATTATTAAAAAATAAATAATTCACAAAGTGTTTTCATACTTTCATTAATTGTAAATTCCCATCTGCTCATCTGGAAAAAATCTGCTAACAATTATAAGCCATTGACTTCTGTGAAAGAATCTTATTTGGTTTTGTACAACTTTTCCCTAATACTCTGCTTGCCATCTGGATCTGAATTTAAAGAACTAAAATTCTGTAGAAATTGAAGGTGTACAAGGGGAAGGATCTATCTCAAAATAAGTAGAGGAAAAAAAAAATCACATGGACTAAAGATGTCGCAAGATGAACAAATAAAATGCACAGGAAAGTTGTATGGCCACTTAACTACTGAAAAAACATCTAGGATTTGTGCCCATTATCACAGAAGATGGAAAATTGGTTCACACATGCAATTTCACAAAAGCAACCCTATTTTTCTGTATTCTGATAAGTAGCTTTTCTACATCAGTAGAATTAATTTTCAGGATTCTGGCAACTAACTTACATAGAATAAGGGATTTCTGGAGACTACATATGTGAGAAGTTCCAGCTTCTGATTTCAAGTAATTCTACTGGGGTTTCTTTGTCTTTTCTAAGATAAATTAAATGAAAAACAGCAGATAGCAATGGTGCTGAACATTTTCTGTGGCAATTATTCACGTACATAGGAATCCAGGTCCTGAAAGGATTTAGATGCTACTCTTCCTAGAATAGAAAGTGTGGTGTTTTTTGTTTTATCAAAGAAAATAAAGCCCTGAGGTACCACTTTAGGTCTCTGCATCTAACAATTTAACACTGAGATCTTCAAATATCTCTTTCTAACACAGGGATATTGAATGCTCCATGTATATTTTATCATCTTACACAGCCCCATAGAATAGTTGTTGCTTTGTTGCGCTTAATCTTACTCCAAATTCCACGTAAATGGAAAACTAAAGTGTCAACAGGGCACTGTAGAGTAGAACCAGAGACACAGGTCTGCTGCCTTGCTCCTGCAGTATCTGGGGAGTAATCTGTAGCTCAGGTGAGCTGCCAGGTGCCTGTCCCAGGCACTGTCATTCATGGTGCTGTTCCACAGGCTCCCATAACAGCACCCTAAAGTGGACAGGTGGACATCTTCATTATCTTCTCCCTTTTCAGCTGTAGAAGCCTCCATTTTCTTTAATATTTTTTTATCAAGAATTTATTCATAATAAATAATTTTTCTGTAAACAGAAAGTATGGATTCAAACTGCCAAGCGTCTAATGAGGCTACACTGTCATAATCAGTTTCTGGTTTTCTGACTACTCTGCCCTTAAATAAGTTGTGAAGCTTCACCAAGAATGAGTAGAAGAGACCTGCAACATCACTCAGGAGCTTGATAGTGAGTACATCTTTGCACAAAGTGACAGACCTTGAGCAAACATCCTTCACTGAAGGAACATAGTGATCTGAGGGCTTGAATGACCTCAGTAAAGTGATATATTTGCTACTGAGTCTCATGTAAGAAGCCATTTTCACTGCCCAGTCTCATAGATGTAATCTGAAACAGGGTTTTTTTGGAAGGGAGAAAAGGTATCCATTTACTGAAATTAAATTATTAAACAAAAAAAAAAAAGAGAAGAGGTGTTTTAAGAGGTGTTAAAATAAATACAACTCCAATAAAATATAAGCTCTGGTGTCAAATGCACAGAATGCGACCCTTTTATAGGGCATTTATTTAAATGAGTTTCACATTAAATGAGTTAGCAAATACAGCTTGATAGGATGTATCCATCAGTTATATTAGTTCAAACTACTTTCAGAGAGAAAAGTCTCAGCTACGAAAGAGAGAAAGAAATAGAAAGCAGATCCCACATTCCTGTGTATTGAAAAAAACCCTGCCCTCTTTACCAAATAAATCTTTCTTAAAGGCACCTTCTGTCATTCACTGTGACAGAGAAAATAGCCATCAGCAACAACTGGCAGCCAAAGAATATTGAGCTGCTTTGAGTTGTTCTCAAGAGATAGAAATTCTAGCAAGCAAATCCTTTTACACTGGCTAAAAATGTCCATTTTTTTTTTTACCTGTGATCACCAGATTCTCAGCAAATAAATTTCTCCCGCAGCATCCCTCTGCTGCAGAGCTTGGTGAGGTTTTTTCAAAGCATTTTTTTTCTATTGACTTTTTTATACCTTAAAAGTTTAGTGAAGGAGTGAAGGTGTGTTTTAGGCATGAATTACTTATTTATCATTTCAAAATAAGCTAAAGTTTAATATCTCAGATCTGGTTTTCTGTGATGTATGAAATACAGCACCCTTTTCTAAAGATTTTGCTATCATTGCTTAAATGTCACAGATCACTCCCTATTAGAAGTCTCTGTAGAGACTATATAGGTATTATACTACTACTACCAGTCATAATACTAATAATAATAAATATATTTATAAAATGAAAAATACACATTTGTAGATTAAGAAAACTTTTCTTATGCAGAAAATAATGTGAAAATAATAGATCTGAATAAAAATACAGTGCTTTCAAGTAAAACTAGCACACCAGCTTTTGCTAAAGTGTGGCTTGTATAACAATGAGGATGTGCAGTATATGACTAGATGTTTGCAAGCACAATAAGCTGTGACCATGTAGGCCAATAATAAATATTGCCATGGCTATTAACAGGCCATAAGCTTTGTACAGAGATTGCTAAACATCAGGACTGAGACTTGTCAGACTTGGTCTGTCTGAACTTTACTTGAACTTACAAATTTGTTTCACTGTGAAAACAATTTCTGTATTTGGCCAGATACTTGTGGCTAAATAATTGTACTTTTGTTTATTTTGATGTGGTGCAAGCATGGCTTTATAAAGGCTAGCAAACAGTTATTCTGTATAGAATGAAATATTTCAGCTCTAACACAATGCAGTAGAGAAATGCAGACCTGGTACAGTAACAAAGGCCTGGAAAAGTGGAGACAAAAGTGGCATAGAGGAGTACAGGCATGGGATAACCAGGGATGAAGCACAGATAAAGAGATCACACAGTAATATATGTTTCTATTTCATCTCTAATATTGAACATACCTGGATATAAAATATGATACTATAGAATACCTTCTTAATGGCATATATTTAAGAAGATCTTGGCCTTTTCTGATTACTCAGTATTATTTCTGTCTGCTAACTTCACAACCTTCTGGGAATGTTTAAACCAGGTAAATAGTTATGCAGAACTTGTGTTTAAAACTTCTGGTTATGCCTCGGTAATCTAAAAAAATCAAGTAAAGTTACTACAGGATCTTAACTATGCTCAGCAGTTACAATATAAACCCCAAATTTAAATTATTTGGTTTTGGTTAATTTGTCTGCATGCAGCATAATAACAGGAAGGTTCTGTAAGAATCTGAAATCTATTGAAGTGTGAGTCTAATTAAAACCCAATATTTTTAGACTCTTATGGTAAAATAACTTTATTTTCAGGGATATATTTTCAAAGAAAATTTTGAAGAACATTATTGTCAAAATAGATATCATGGTGAATATGCAAATTCTTTTGCATGAGGGGACACCAGCTTTATAGTATATATGCAAATGTTTTATGTGCCATCCATTTCCTAGCTATGCAAAAAGAAGCAGAGGTAAGGGTTTGATTCTTCAGGAGATAAAGTGTGGTAGGTCTTTTAAAGAAGTGAAATAATGTTCACATCAAAACCCAAAAAAGAATATTGAAAATTAACTGGAAATTATGTGAAAACATAATTGCCTTTTTAGATTCATGGTCTTAAAAGAAATAGAATTCCAAACTGTTTTGGAAAATTTCCTCTGTTACATCTACAGCTCTGCTTTATAGGACTGAGATTTAAGAAACTGTAAATTCTCTCTTTTGTTGTGCTACAACAAATGCTTCCTTTTTTTTTTTTTATCCAAAGATATGATGAAGGGAAGCTTAGTTCATAAATAACTCATTTTGCATTCTCCCTCACTAAATCTCAATGATATGTTTTGTATACAATACAAAAGCATACTGGAGTAAAATAATGAGAAAAGCATTAATAATTACACAGATGACAAAAAGAAGAAAAGAAAATACCTGTTTCAACATAAAATGGATTTTAAAAAAAGGTTAGAATAATGGAATACATCCAGTTGCATAAAAAATGCACAAAAAATTATTTAAAACACAAAGGGAGATTCAAAAACAATAGCAATGAATTAACTAGGAATTGGTTATTAAATTGAACAAAAAGTGAGCAATAATCTAGTTACTGAGACCTTGACTTTATAGAGTTTTATTCATATTACAAATAAATGTTTTTAATTAGTTTCTTTCCAATTTCTTTGCACAATTTCTTTCTTAAAAAGGAGACCTCTATATCCTATTTTTGACAGTACCAAAGCTCTTATTACCATGGTAATAATTTAATTTGGGTATTCTGTAGTTTCTTTAAATATTTTTCTTTTATACATCCGACTTATGAGTTTTGTTACTTTAATTTATTTATGTGAAGTAAAAAAATCAACACATGGGGACCCATACATCTTTTAAAGAAAATAAACACATAACTGCTCCCTATCCTCATTAGTCCAAAACAGCCAGATATCTCTGTTTTAGTCATTGGCCAAAAAAATATTTGGAATATGTTGAAGGGTCTGTGACTGTACAGGTGCTACCTGTAGACCTGCATACCAATTTTCAAGCTTCACCATACCCTTAAGAGTGTCAACCTTAACATCTTACCAAGGGTGCTTCCCTAGCCTTTAGCCTTATCATCTTATTCAACACTCTACTGTCTATTCCTTACATTTTCTTCCTGACACTCCACTCTTTTATGACCTTTTTCAGAGTTATGTACCTTTGCCTGTCAGTTTAGGTTGTTCTATAATGGAAATTTTAGATGCCTCTTCTCAAATAAACCTGCTCTCTTCCAATGAAAGAGAAAGGAAAAAAAAACCCAAAAAACCAAAATGCAAACCCAAACTCATATATTAATAACATATATATATAAGAATTAAATTTTGCAACCAAGTGCATAGAAAATAATTCCTCTTTTTTTTAGCAGCTTTTTTTATAAAAGCTTTAAGTTTTGTCCTGGCAGCTATGCTCTGGGTGGCTTTAAAAACTATAAAATAAAGAAAAAAGTGTTTCTTTTATTCTTATATAAGAGTTGTATGAATCCTTTCACTTGTTATGTTTAATTCTTCTAGCATAAAGAAAAATCAGAAAGCATGGTCTTCTGTTTTAATCTGCTCTTTTAAGAAGCAAACAATGAAAAAAGAATGGCAAAGATCACCCTACTTCAATTTAATATTTTTATAATGCTATTCAGTAGTTCAGTCACAAATCAGAGAATGTAAGAGACTGAGATGGTTTACCATTACATAGCAAGTGTCATAAAATATATTTTATAGAGTTTTAAGGAATTTTGTAATAAGAATACATTGTAAAATTATTTATCTGTGCAGCAAAATAAGAAGGTATTTCTCAAATTTGATGTCAGGACACAGAAAATTCAAAATTTTATGAATAAGTACAAAATACCAGGGTTTCTGGCCTTTTTAAATTTCACTGGAGCAACTAAATTTACTTTGGAATATTTTAAATAAGGTGGCAAACCTCTTTGAATTAAAATTGCTTTAGGAGTCCTTAGAACAAGAAGATAAATAGTATAAATATATAAGAGCAAATTTTCTTAATGAGAAACAAATTATTACATTTAGCATTTTGAATATATAAAAAGCTAAATCTAGTTTGCTGGAAAGTGGGAACAGGTGAATTTCTGCTCTCTAGGAGTCGTTTAAAAAAAACATACGAAATTGAGTAAATGTAAGAGAAAACCACAATGTTCCTTTAATGAGAAAGCAAATGGAATAAAAATTGGTGAACTGGAAACTCTTCTAGTAAAAGTAAAGATTTCATGTTGATTTTGAAGAATTTTTGGTTTTGTGGGATTTAAAGTTTTCTAGAAATAAGAACCTTTTAAATAATTTAAATATTTTTTGAAGATAAAATTACAAAACATTTGTTGTTCTCTCTGTCCACAAGTGGTTGCAAGAAAAAATCAATGTTTAAACCTAATTCAGAAATGCAGCTGACAAGAATGTTCTTTATTTAAAAATAATCATATGAGATCTCTGTGCTACAACATATTAGAAGATAATGCATAATAAATATGTGAGGTATTTTCAAGGTCAGCAGAAGTTAAGCTCTTAATTCAGTTGAGTGCTTTTGTAAAACTGGCCACTAAAAGCTCCCTAGGTCCATAAGGATGTTAAAAAAATAGTTTTCATATTATGCTATTTATCTAACACAAAAAACACTTTGCAAATATTATTTAAAATAACAAAATTAGGTTATTTTCACAATAAAGAATGACAGATTTACCAAGAGGTCTGTAATATAAATTACTCAAATTTTATCAGCACTAGGGAACAAATTCTTATAAAGATGGCAGAGTGTAAACAACCAGCAGAATTCCCATTGTTATGAAGTAAAAGTTACTTTAAAATGTACATTTAGGTCAAAAAACTCTCTTTCAGGAAGGACAAAGACAAAAGTGGTTATGGTGTCTGTACTTAAAAATAGGGTTGTTTAAATATAGCTTTATTGTTATATTGTTTTTGCCAAGTTACTTGGTTAGTTATATAGGGTAACATCCATCTTTGTGAAGGCCAAAAAAAAGTTAGAAATCCCCAAAGATCCCTTTCCTTTCTTCCTCTGAAAAAGAGAATGAAGAAAAGAAAATATAAGGTCTTCATTTGACAATTCTGTGCATGTTCATTTAGTTTTGACAAATATTAAATATCTTGATTATAATTTTTAAACTGAAGTTTGCATTTACTTGTTTTTTTTCTCCTTTGCAGTTCTTATAAATCCAGATCATGTTAAAAGTTTTAAGAATTAAAATAGAATGATTGCTGCTGCATCAGAGCATTCAGAACAGGAGACTGAGTTACATGGTTGACAGCAAAAATATCCACACAGACAAATTGCTTCAAACAAATCTAGGGATTTATAAAATATGCAGAAATTTACTGGGGGATTAGCTAACATTCTAACATCAACCTTCCCTCAGATCTTCTTCCTAAAATATTTGTCCCTGAAAAAAAAAAAAAAAAATAATAAAAAAGTGTATGGTCACCTATAGCAAAAGGTATCTTCCTGGAGGTTTCCATGTTTTTGATTTTATGCAGCACATCAAGGCACTGATAAATCACTCGTGAGTTCCATACACCTTCAATGCACCTTCAGCCTGATCTGCAGCACTCAAGCTGTCATACTCTGAATCCCTTCTGGACAGAGCTGCCAATCATGCTAAACCATGTGAGCAGCCTAGTGACACAGACAGATGTTCACTGAGAATGAGACAGAGACCACCAAACTCACTCATTTATAAATTTAACAGGATTGGAATATGAGACTTCAGAGTGAAAGTCTAGTTAATTTACCTGGTGGTTTCCTTCAACTGTATTTTTAGAAGATATTTCTGAAAACAAACTATCTCAGCCCTTTTATATTGCTACCAGCAAACCAGAGGGAATACTCTTGGCCCTATTCAAGCTTTCAATCTCAACATTCTTCATGATTTTGTGCTAATTCAGAAAACAGCTTTTCAAACTAAGTTCTGAACTTTATTTCTCAAATCTTCCTTCACTTAGAAAACATCATGACATTGAGGCTTAAACACAAATTTTAACAGGAAGGAAACTCAAAAAAATTAAGTACTTTAAAGCAAAAAATCCTGGAATGCAGGAACACAAAAACTTAACAGCCTACAAAAAAGATCCCAAAAAAGATCATGCAAAAGACAGAGACAAAAGATCATAAATATTTACATAGGTATGATTTTGGCTCAAATAAGATATACCCAAATGTTCTTAATAACTTCAGCAGAACCAAAAAACATTAAAACATTTTTATCTGTGTCTGTGGTAAGATCAGAGACACAAAATTGAACAAAATAGTAGCAGCGATGTATATAATCAAGACAAAATATAAAATCACTGTACTTTTAAAACATTTTTTTTAGTGAAGCATGGTTCTGACACATGTAATTACACACTTTCTTCAGTTATAAATACAATATGTTTGAAAAGACATTCCGAACCGAACTGCTTTCCCCTGAAAGCTTTGCCAGTTACCCTTATTGATGTATTTTGGCTTTTATGAGACAGTTTGCAACACATACCACAGGAAAAATAAATGCAGATTTTCATATATTGTTATTAATTCTTTATTTTACTTAATAGTTTGAAGAGCAAGTAGTTAATGTGTTCCATTTCCTGAAACAAAAATAAGGAAAAATCCAGTGAGGAGATTATATCCAGAAATGGTGAACAATAGATCATATTAGGCATAACACTGAAGCTGGACTTACAGATCCAGGGATGATATTTTTCTTAGAATATTTCTTGGCTCTTTAAACTCGTACACAAATGTTAACCTGTGTGCAAAATTGCATTTGAGTCTGCAGTGCATTAATTCTTTAAAGAGAATTCAGCTGTTTCTCAGAGGGCTAGGAGAATCCACAGATTTAAATTTTCTCCATATATGTGGAAAATGAAGCACACAGGTCTGAGATAAAAAACTGAAAAATTTGAATCTTTGGCAAGGAGTCACCTAAGTTAATGAATACAAATTGAAAAGGAATGTCTCCTGCATATTTTTCCACTGCAGAATTTTGCTTCCAGTAAAGATTCATGAGGATTTAATAAGTAATTAAGTAATCACAGTATAAATAACTATTTCAAGAAGAAAAGAAAAATTAAGAAATTTTGAGAAACTGGTAAAATATCTCCTATTTTATGGTGAAGACTTCCAATGAGTTGAAGAGAATAACTGCTGTATCATACTGGACTGTTTTATTTTGAGTAGAACTTCCAATAATGTACAGAAAGACTTCATGAAATAGCCATCGTGTTATTTCATTGAAGAAGGGAGACATGGACTCCATTAGTCCTTTAAAATTTATCTTAGATGCAGTTATATGAGAAGAAATTTAATCCACTTTCTGAATTTTTATCTAGTGAGTATGTAAGATTTTGCTACCTGTATTACTTTACTTCAAATAGTTCTTGGCTATAGAATGGAAAAAGAAATCATTTTACTGGGAAAGACTGATAAAATAATCACCATAGATTTTCCCACTTGGTGGAAGCTTTCTCAGTAGTGTCCAGAAAAAATTAAATTTCAGCGTCTTCACACTGGATCTGTCAATTCCCTGATGAGTGCTTCAAGTTACCAAACAAGTGAACACTGAGATGATGAATGATTACTAACCATAATTCACAGGGTATTCTAAGACTGACAGCAGGCAAACAACTCTGGACATGAAGTAAATGGAAGGAATCACAATTTTTGGCCCTTCAATTGAGTGACTTCCTTCTCAGAAGTGAAAGAATTCAGTATTTATAAGAATTAAAAAAATATATTTATATTAAAGAAAAATTAGATGTGTCTTTGAAAGATGACTTGTTCATCCAAAGCCACGTGACAACTAAGCAGGTGTAGTGGGATGCTGACACTACCATTCTAATTTTTATTTCAAAATAACTTTTAACTTTTTAATTACTTTTTGTTCAAATATTTAACTATTAGTTTAGAAACTAAGATTCAATCTCATTTTGGGTTTAGAAAAAAAAATAATGCTCAAATAATTACAAATTGTATTTTTTCTCTCTTTTCATGACAGCTAATCTCTTAGGATTAGAAAATTATTTATTGCGCATTTTTAGTTAAAATAATACATTTTTCAATATTAATCCTCCATGTTTTCATAAATGAATCTTTCTTATGTTAGGACTCAATCCCCTAGAACGCACTGTCAATAATTACTACAGACAGAGGGTAGGAAACAATTTATTTTCAAACACAAATGAAACAATTATTGAAGCAAACGAGTTATATATTATATCTGCAAGGAATGCGTTTACATACTTCCATTTCTAGAAAGGGATTCTTGCTTTGAAATGGAAGCAGTTTTCTAACTTAAAGTAGGTAATTACACACTCCATTAAACAAGTAATTAACAGATTACAATTTAAAAAAAATAGCAACTTGAAAATGAGCAATTCAGATGCTAAATGTGAAGCACACTGTTATAATTAGCATAATACTTTTTGAAATGGATTAACAAATACACAATGAAAATGGAAAAAAAAAATAATCTATTTTCTCCTTGGAAATCATAAGCAACAAACAGTATTTTATAAGTCAAACAATATCATAGTGTAAGAACTCAATGCAAATACCTCAAGATAAATTGTTTACTTAAATAAATAAATAAACAAATAACCTCTTAATTCCCTGGAGATATAGCTAAAACTTTTGGAAGATTATTACTGCATATGCACCATGCTGGGAGCATTCATTATGTGGAAAAAACAAAAGGTCAGATGCTGGGTTTTTTACAAGCAAATATGCTTCTATTTATTTGAAGATGTAAGTGCAATTTTACCTACCACTATTCTGAACATCAGGAAAAGCTACCATAATGAGAAACACTATCCAATACTTTATCTTGTGTTTATTTTATACATCTGAAGAAGTTTTTCAAAACAAAGATTAATAAACCCTGACAGGGTAGTGAAAGGCATGAATTGGTTTATGAACTAATTTCTTCCTCTCCTTCAACCCAGCTGGCACATACTGGCCACCTGTCTATTCCACCAGTACAAGATGTGTGTTTTTCAGCTGCTGCCTTTTAGAAATGTTAATTTTACTTCAAAATTAAGGAAATAGACTTTAATAGAACACATCCTTTGCATGTAATCAGCTTATTTCATTTTCTTTATAGCTATCTCTTTTTTTTTGTTGAAAATATAAACTGTAGACAAGAAATGATCAAGACAAAATCTAGCTTAACCTCTTTTCCACAGGTATTTCATCTAGCTGTTCTCCTGAATTCTCATTTTAATCAACATTTTACTTCAAAATGGTACATTCTTCTTCTAAGTCACAGAAATTTTTAATTATTCAAACATTATTTTCAAAAGTTTTTTCTTCCCTAGAAAGTAATTACTAGAAACAGTACTAATACTTTTTATCATTATTTTTTATTGAATTGAAAGAATTGACATTGGGGTTTTTAATCGGAAAGCCAGTAGAAGGCAATAAACAGTTAACAAAAGCCTTAAAGTTAAAATTTTAATAATATAAATTCCAAAAAAACCCCAAAATATTCATGTTCTGTCACTCTTTTTTAAAAAAAAAAATAAAAATCCATGAATTCATGAATCCAGCTACTGGCAACCCAATCTTAATTTATAGGACCTGACAATCAGAGCCCATGGCAATGTGACTGTACAGGAGCAATGTTTTGTTGAATGCGTTAATGTCATGATAAGCTGAATTACTCTCTTGCTAATGAAGTTGACCTCTTCTGGTGTTATTGCTAACCAGGACAATAAAGAAATTCAAATATCACAGAATCACTCCAGGCTTAATTCACATTGAAATAGAGCAACTGCGAAATATATTAAAAAATTGAATTACTGTGTATTACTGAATCAAAAGCAGGATCTGTGGGTAAAGGAGACTGCAAATTTTACAAAAGGGAATTGTTGTAAGGCAAACATATGATGACACATCAATGTGATGGGTTACTCCCACATACAGCACACTAATTTCTTTCACTTTCATTTACCTAATAGGTTGTTTTGATGAAGCACCATCTCATATGGTTGAAGGAGGAGGGTCATGAGATGAAATCAGAATGGCAAAGGCAGTTATTATTATCCCTCTGAGTATCAGCAGTAATTGTAGCTTCTTCAAATGAATAAAGCCCTCCTCAGTTTCTTTCTTAAACATATTTTCCTTAAACATCCTTCTTGGTCTACTTTGACACTTAATTATTATCATGGATGGACCTCATCCCAAGATCAGGCGTGAGAGCAATAGCAATTTAAAAAGATGCTTTTTTCATTCTTCCAGGTATGATTGAAAACTACAATATAAGCATGAGAATACAGCTATAAATGTAGCATATTTTGTCTTTTTCCTCCCCAGAGGAATGATTTGAGTGAAATTATTAATTTCTACCAAGTTCCAGGAATCTTACAACTCCAATGAATATGATGAATAGTGAAAACTAATTTCATAATCAGTTTGAATTTAGTAAAGGTAAAAGCCTACCATAAATACACAGAAGTGGCAGCATGAGGCACTATGTGACAAACATTACTCAGATTGATATTATATTGTAAAATGTCCCATATGTGAAACTTCTTGTAGCTTAAATTTTTGTTTGTTTTAAATTTACGGATATAATTCTGGGCTTGTTCCATTTAACTGGCTTTCTTATTTACTATTATTTACTTTCTCAACAAGTATAGAAAACTGTTCTAGAATACTCTTAGACTGATTATTTTCATTAAAATCATATTTAAAGAATCTGTTTTCTAGAGTTATTCAATTTCTGAGAATTTAGCACAAAAAATAAGCAATAAGTCTTATTCACATAAAATTCTTTTCTGAATATATGTTCCAATGACACATAAAATGCAATAGTTTTCCTCACTTATTTGATATATAACTTTATTGGACATGCTTCTTTTGAGCCTGAAAAAAGAGATGTTTGAGTACAGATCTCCCTATGGCCCATGTATTTTCAACAGGAAATAAGTGTCCAGAGTTCACAGTGGTTCTGTAGAAAATATTTTTTTTTTAAAAAAGCATGTTGCTATTTACATTAGACTTACTTATTTTGATTCTCATTGTAATTTCAAAAAAGGAGAAAAAAATCAATAACACCATCATTAGACTAGCAAGGAAGTAAGTAGTGACTGCAATGGCCAGTCTTATGTTATAAAAGCAATTGCAGGCAAAAATTTAATCCAGAAAAGTGCTGTAGACAGACAGCAATTCTGATCCTCTTTCTGCAAGTGTTAAAGACAAAATCCCTCTCACTTTCTATCTGTGTATTATTTTTTGGATTAGTCCTCTTTTGTCATATTTTGATGTATAGTAACCTAGATTTGTGTGCAAAACTATATCAAGAACTACCTAGAACAGCTAACAAAATTTAATAGTTTTAGAAGACAAACCAATGCAAACTCACATGACACTGAATCTGAATATCTTGTAATACCCATTTCCTCTGTGAAAACAAAGCACTTTAATAATTGACCTCATTGCAGACTTCAGTGTAACTCACAGTTTTGCAACATGGCCTGAGGAAGTAGTTTTGGAAGCTCATTATAGAAAGATAGATATTGGAAGAACTTCATAGTATTTCTGTTCAAACAAAAGCAAATAATCTCTAAGGTTATTTCTAAGACAGAAGGAAACCTGTTCTCTCACAAAATTTGGAAGAAATAGAAGGCAAGGTAGAAAACTCCTATTCCTGTTTTGTACTTTTTTATTAACATAATGTTCCTTTATATGTTAAATGAAATTTTAAAAGCTGTATAAGTAATTTATCTGTTGTAGAAGAAGAATATTTCAATTTTTTAAGACTTGGCAATAAGAAAATTCTGTGATGTGGATAAATAGCGTTTATCAGTTGATCAAAGTGGGAAAATTATTTTCATATAAATTTGAAAGAAATACACTGTGATAAATTTTGCAGGCAATGTCATAAAAATCAACATCAATATATTTGAAAATAAACCAATAAAATTTGTATTATGTTGTTCCTTATTTGCTTCTAGATTACACTACTATATTTTTCCTCCTTTCTAGAAATAATCAAAATCCAGTGGAATCTACAATAATATCAAACTTCAGTGTTCACTCCAAAAGCAAGAGATCATAGATATTACATTCAGATTATTAATTATTCTGTCATTGTTGTGGCTTCATTAGATATCAGAAATAAATGTCTTGCTATTGCCAGCTGCTACAAATTTCTTATATTGGCTCTAGTTCTGCTGGCCAGCAAGGTGTGGCACAGCTACTCTGTGCAAACCATGGCTGCCTATGGCAGAGATAGTGCAGTAATTCTTCTGTCTCTTGTACTAAGAGGATATGTAGGACCTTTATAAAATGTGAATCAAACAGGTCTCATGACTAGAACTTGGGACAGATACAAGTAAAACGTATTCATTGTTTATTGTCTCTTCCTGAGCCCATTGTTGGAGTTGCTCTACCAAGGAATGTTAAGATGAGTTATAGAGGATTTTGACTCCATGTCAAATAGACAAAAGCCTTCTGGATATTGAGTTTCCTATATTACATATATTGCTCTACCTGTTCAGATCATCTGTGTGTCTTTCTGTGCTCAATTCCTCTACATCACTGAGGCTACAGCACTTGCAGCATATTGAATACCTGGGAGGACTTATGTGCTTCCACATTTCTGACAAATTGAACTGTCTAGATGGCATTAATTACAAAAAAAAAAGGAGGAATCACAAGTAACAATTTGGATATTGAAATACCTTTTTTCCCAGTGTTATACTCCAAGCATAGATGTGCACTGTTATGTAACACATAACAAGTTCTGGGGAAGACTCTGCTCCTCCAAACCCATTTTCAGCTTCCATGAAAACAAGGGTGTGAGGTGAAAGGAAATAGAAGAACATGCATGCTTAGTATCATAGTGGCACTGAAATAAAATCAGTTGAGGAGGACACACAGATATCAAAGCTGATATATGATATATAGTTTTAAGGTATTGGTAGAGTACATTTTCTGTGTAACATATAACATTAATAGTATCATATGATTATGATCATTGTATGTTTCCTCTTAATCAGGGCTTCAGGATGAAAGACAGCAAATATTTGTTTCACATTTAAATCAAAAAATATAAAAATGACCAGTTGAATAGAGTGGTGTGTCATGATGGAGAAATCACAAAGAACAACAAATAACTCTATAGAATTAATATACTCTTTGAACTAAAGTGGCTATAAAAGCCAAATAACTTTGTGCAACATTGTGGATAGCAAGTCATGCTATCCTGTAGTCCAAAAGTGCACAGTTTTGACACATTCCTTTAAGTCCTTTCATTACATATAATTATTTCATAAATAAAAAATATTAATTTTTTTCCTAAAATTCATGTCTAACAAGTAAAAGACAAAATTAACTACTTTTATCAGTTTCACGTCAGCATAACAAGCTGAGAGCTACAAAGCATAACCATTATAAAAAATGTGCATCAACTCTTTACAAAACAAAGGAGCATTGTCTATAGAGATCTTGAACTTCCATTGCTTGTCTCTTTGGGCTATCATTGATACCTGTACAAAGGAAGTGTGGAGTGTAGTCATACAAAAGGGCTTACCTATTCCAAGTACAAAGTAGCATTTTTTAGTCTTATTATGCACAAAAATATGATTCCAGAAAAGATTAGAATGAATGGTATGAGTATTTTGAGACAACTTAAAAATCACTTCTAAAAGGTTTTCTTGGTTTTCAAGAAAGATGGTAGAAATATTTGTTGTGAAGATTTCGTTCCCGGTCTGAGATATGCTAAAAATTTAATCAGGTGCAGAAATACAAATGAACACATGTTAATAAAAATTATGCATACCCCACTAAAGTTCCCTGTAACAATAACTTAAGAGACAAAGTGATTGAGACAATGCTATAGGACACTTTCCATTAAGTACATTTGAAGTTGCAGGTTATGCTCTTGTTTAAGAAAGCTGTATGGAAGATATTTTATATTTCACAAAGTACTGCATCTATTTATCTCTTATAGATGCAGTGACAAGGAGGAGATCCTTCTTAATCTGCTTCTCATCAGCATGTATTAAAAACCTTTGCTGGCCATACTTAGGTGTGATGTATATTTCCTAAGTTTTCAGTGTTTCAGCAAAACTGCCACACACATTACAATGATAGTCATTAGTGCTACTTGCATATAATTGCTTTGTACATACCTCATCCAAGCAGCTACTCATATATCAGTGTAAGAAATGGGTTTGGAACACCAATGTCAGCATCTTGATACAGAGGGCTGAAACAAACACATTTGTTATGATTCCCAGTGCCACCTAGGAGATTTGAATGTTCAGTTCCCATTAATTAACATCCAAGTACCCTGAATGCCTGACTATCTCAGCTTTCATCTCCCATGAACCTTTCAGGAAACAGTATAAGCTCTGACACTGCAAAATTCAGTATGCTTAAGTGTCTGTATATGGGAAGTAAAGTTATTATATAATCTGATAAAAAGGTTAAAAATACATAATAACATGCAAAAAAGTTGGTACTTCAGAGATATCAGGTACACTTGTTAGCAATACTTAGAATTACTCTGACAGCTTTCATTACACTTAGTCTCCCACTAATTTCTTTAAATATTTTCCCTCCAAAGAAATGCAGTCAACTATGTTATAATTAACTTGGCTGCCAAAAGATATTATATATCATCAGATGCTCTACCGGCCTAAGGTAGTCAAAGAGTGGCAGCTGTATTGTTCAGTGTTTAATCAGGTCAAAGCTGTGGCAACTTTAATTATAGTTATTGTCAAGATGCTGCTTAATGCTTGCAACAAACCTTGTCATATGTCAGCTCCTGAAACTTTTCTTTTAGTCATGTGTAAGTGAAAAGACTGTCCCTGTTAAATTTGACAGGCATGATTCTATAACAAAAATTAGTATATTGCTAGATAAATTTGGGGTAATTTGGACATGTAATGTGAAGATAGGAAGTAGTCAAACATATTGAGGTAAAACAGAAAAAATCACTACTCTTGTAGCTAACACAGAGGATAAGAAACAGGTGCAAAGTGAGGCCAGAAAATCACAGAATCTTTTCCATTTCTTTTTAAAAAGAAACAGTCCCACTACATATGCCACATTGTTTTAAAAGCAGAATATTATCATGTGTTATCATGTATCATTGTATTGTATCCACCTGAGTCATCACACTATACCAAAAATGTAAACCTGTCATTCATGCATCTGCCACCTGGCTCAAGAAACAAATATCTAGCGGTCCTTTGCCCTTTGTTTTCCATTTATAATGGCCATGTTCTGCATAAATGTTACATTTTGAAACAGTGTCTCACTACTTTTCCCATACTAATAGTTTGGCTCATTCCCTGTTTTTCTCCAGGTGTATCCACACTGTTTCTATTCCCCTTGGATCCCAAGGCTCGATCTGAATAAAACAAAATTACTTCTCCCAAGGGAATGAACTGAAAGGATAGCTGTCTTCAAAATCTTCTCCCTGTAAATCTGCTACAGCTTAAGGATGATAAGGTTTCATCCTCTCAGTTCACAACAATCCTTCAACATTATTCTGGCATACATCACAGTATGCCTCCACAAGCAATGGTTGAGATGCATGCAGCCTGCACTGTAGGTGTGATGCTATGAAAATCAAGAGAATAGTCTCACTATTTATCTGGCAAGATTTTGTTTTCATAAGGGGTGTTTGTCAGAAGAAGAATCTCCTAATATTTGTCAGAGTACAGAAAAATAATTTAGGGATGTCGAGGCAAAGAAACTCTTTTGTCTTCTCGGTCTTTTCCTACGGTTTCTTTGGTGATCTGGTCCCCACGCTCTATGATCTACTAAGGAGTGAGTTGAAAGAAATAATCTCTTCTCTCTAGCTACTGGCAATGCTTCTGTGTTCGGAAACAGACTGGGAGCTGAGCACAGGCACAAGGCCAGAAGTGTCAGGACCCAGTCCACAATGACCTTATGCCACTGTACCTGGGTAAGGTAAGCTGGGCAGCTCAAGGAGTGGCAGATGGAGTCAGGCCAGAGTTCAGATCACCATACATGTCTGTGATGATGATGCAGGTCTGGGTCAAGCCATGAAGTCAAGACACATTTCAGGGTTAATCCAGCAGTGGTATCAGAAATAACCTGGTGATTGCCAGACATGTCTACAGTGATGGAGTAAGACTGAAATCAGGCCAAAAAGTCAAGGTCAAGGCTCAGACCAAAAGGGTTCCTAGCCAGCCATGTGCAGACATAGGAAAGAGCTAGAACCATGTACATAGTAAAACATCTCAGGCATGAGATCCAGGCCCAGGGGCAGAGGTGCTTCCAAAGCCTGAGGTCTGCCCAATCACTGCCCTTCTCAGCTGGACAGGGGAGATGAATTATAACAAAATGCTCATGGGTCAAGACATGGATAAGGAGAGATCACTCAACAATTATTATCATGGGCAAAACAAACTCAGCTTGGGGGATTTGATTTAATTTATAACCAATCATATCAGAGTGGGATAATGCAAAATAAAACCCACATCCATGGCAGGCTTCTGTCTCCACAAGGCTGCAGGTCCTGCCAGAAACCTGCTCCAACATAAACTTCCCACAGGGTCACAAACTCCTTTGGGCATCTACCTGCTCTGATATTGAGCCTTCCACAGACTGCAGGTAGATCCCTGCTTCCCCATAGACCTGGAATACCTCCTCCTGCTCCTTACCCACCAACTTTGGTGTCTTCAGACCTGTTTCTTGCATGTGCTTACTCCAGCTGCAGCTGCACAGGCTCTCCCTCTTCTTGAATCCATTATCCCAGAGGGGTTACCACCATTGCTGATGGGTTCAGCCTTGGCCAGCGTCGGGTCCACCTTGGAGCTGGCTGATATTGGCTCTGACAGATGTAGGGAAAGCTTCTGGCAGCTTCTCACAGAAAACATTCCCTTGTTCTTATGTCTACCAAAACCCCTGAGTTAAGATAATTAGAGAATTAAGATTTTAACTAAAATAGGAGCAGCTTATGAGAAAATTTGGAGTAGAGGAGATAAGAGAGAGTTTGGGACAGAGGCAGTGTAAGACTGGGTGTGCTTGGTTAAAAGCAGGCCTATGCAGATCCCACTTGCAAAGGGAATACCATGCAGCCAACAATCGCCAAAATGAAATGAATAGCCCAAGGGTATTTATCATTCTGCTTGTCCTAAGCTGTATTTGTAGGAGACAAGGATGGACTATTGTGGAAAAGAAAGGAATCATGTCTACACCTGAAAGCAAGGGATCTGAAGTATGTCCAAGAGAACCAGCAGAGCTGCCAACAGGACACAGTTGAAAAGTCCAAGCCAGAGGAAAAGAAAGATTTCATTAAAAAGACCCCAGACCATTTCAAAAGAAGAACTGAGCATGCCCAGAGGGGGGTGGAGCTCATTACCATACAAGATGAGAGCAGGCAGAGTCAGACAATGAATATGTTTAGGTATATTGTGTAATCTATGCATATGTAATACTTTGGGCAATAAATACAGAATGAGGGGCAGTGAGGGGCATGCATGTCTTTGGAAGATGACTCCATCGTGTCACCTGGCTGTAATAAACTTACCCTATCTAACTTGAAATAGTTAGAGTCCTTTGTCTGTAACTTTACTGCTTCACCCTGCCATGCAAACCTAGTACAATTATTAATGTCTAGCCCAATAGTAACAAGTTCAAAAGAAAGAATAAGGTAATCAATATGAAGTCTTTGGGAAGATGAAGCCTAATTTGTGGTATATGAGTATATGAATGAGTAGGGGGAGCAGAGGTGGACTTTGTGTTTGGTTTTGCTTTGAGTGTGTGTGGTAGAAAAGGACTGTCTCTTACTATTTGGGTACATTTTTAGAGGCAAATGTAAAAAGGTGTCATTTTTTTTATTACATATATGTTTTATGCATTCATTTATGTAGTTTACACTCTGATTATGAAGGTTATTAATTTTACTCTAATAAATGCCTCAAAAAGCAGTTAAATAACTTTTAAAAAATCAAAACCCAAAAGTTCCCTGTGATTCATAATAAGTTATAACTATGATGGGAATTGACATTAATTTTCATATATTGCAATGAAATCTAGGAAATTATCTGTAAATCATCTTCCTAATGACTTCAGAAGTGCCCTCAATGTAATGACACATTGATGTCTATTATAGGCATCAATTCTTTTCTTCCTCTGACAAAAAAAATAAGACTCAAGTCCCACTTGAGTAGTAAAACATGAAACAGAACTAAAAAGCCACCTAGATGTCCATTTCCAAAGAGCCATGATTCTTGGTGATTCATATTGGTATATTTTCCAGGAAGGATAGAGTCTTTGAGCAACAGAAAAGCCAGAAAATATTAAAAAACTGGAAGAGTTTTTTAAACTTAAAAAGGGGAGATCTCTGAATTATTTTGCCCTTTGTTATCACAGAATAGTAGAATGGTTTGCATTGGAAGGGACCTTAACAATCATCTAGTTTCTGCCCTGCCATGGGCAGGGACACCTTCCACTGCCTTGAGCAGTCCAGGGATGGGACATCCACAGCTTCTCTGAGGAACCTGTTCCAGTGTCTCACCACCATCACAATAATTTCTTCCTATTATCTCATCTAATCTCCTTTCAATTTGAATCCATTCCCCTGTGTCCCACCACTTATACCCTTGTGAAAAGTCCCTCCACATCTTTCTTGTCAGCCACCTTGAGTTACAAGAAGGCTACTGTAACCTCATCTCGGAATCTTCTCCAGGATGAACCTCATAAAACCTGAACTCCTTGTATACACAGTCCTTCACAGGAATCTAAAAGCATCACATTACAGACAGCTTGAGAGCTTAGGAACTCTTAAGATAATTAGGACTTCCAAGTTATTTATGTTGATTTTGGGAGTTAGAAACATAGCAGTCAGCTTTGGAAACATCATGGAAACATTATGGAAATATTAGTGTTTTTTTCAATCTTTGCACATGTATTTGTAGGATTTAGAGGGACATACTCTTAAATTTTTTATTAATAGATCACGTTTTTCATTTTAGGGATTGAAATTTTTCTAGTTCAGTATAATGAGTGGAATTCATAATTACTAATGGTGGCCGTTTGGAGAACATAAAGGTTTTACTAGAGCCTGAAAAGTTATTAAGAGAGATTACCTTGATCTGTTAATCTGTCATCATTATTATCTCTCTAAAATCAATTGTATTGCCTAGGTTTTGGAAGACAGGATAGGTGGATAGGATGGATGTTTATCAATTATGAATCAATTAATTTATACTATAGCTATGCAAACATTATGTTTAATACTATGTCAGATTTTATTCTCTTGATGAATTTCCTGAAGATAGGTTCTCAGCTCATAGCTTCTAATTTTTCAGACAATTTCTGCTAGAGGTTATGATGCACAAATAATTGGAAAAAATAATTCAAATAAATGATGGTAAAAAATAACTTACATTTTTATAACATCTTTCATCTTGACTCTATATCCAGTATCTCAGTAGTGCTTAATTTTGTGATACTTCAAGCAGAATCTATCCCTCATGTGTACCTTTTCTTAGTGCTAATTGCTATTTTCATGTGAAAGTTAACAAGTAGACAGGCAGCTTTTTCCAGACTAAGAGAAAATATTAATGGTCTTTCTAAGAGAGGTCTTTTGTAACAAATTTCAGCAGACAGATGATTATAACAGAACAATTTATAGAAAATTCTTGTTGCTTCTTATGTGTCAGACTGGCAGCTCTGCTCTAAGAAACATTCTGAGTATATATTAGTAGCAAACACAAAAATTGGTTTGAAAAGTGTTCTTTTCATTTACTTTGGAGTGCTTTTATATTAGTGCTTTTATATAATATTTTATCAGAGATTATTACTAAATAAATAATTAGTACATCATTATTATGTTACTTCTTATATTGGTGAATAATATTTATCATGTGAAGAAATGGGGAAGTCTTCTTAGTAGTATTATTTGCCCATTGTCAAAAGAATTACAAGAGTTATAGAGATATACTTATTTTGTCAAAAAGTCCCGTCAGTATCTTTACAATCTGGTATTTAAATAATTCATTATAAATTACCTGCTTCTTAGATGACAACAACAGCACCAGCAAACAGCAACTACAACAAACAACTGTAACACAGACCTCCATTTACAGACTGATCATAAATCAGAAACTGGAAGCAGAACCTGAGTTAAGCATCACATTTTACAGCTCTATATTTAACATCTCTCTTCTCTGGACAGTTTTATCCTTCAGATACCTCAGTATTTGAATTGATCAGTAACAAATTAATATACTGCACACTGAAGATTTTGCAAAAAAAATACTTAATCTATACTGGGAGTGATACCATGCAGAACGTTATAGTTTATTGTAAATAGAATTCAAATCATGTATCAAATACTTTTTCTTTTTGTATTGCAATTCCACTATTAGTGAAAGAAACAGTAGTCATTTAGAGGTGAATCTCCCAAAAGTAATAATGCCATAATTCTACCTTCACTGAAGACAGTGGTAAATTTTCATTATATGTAGCTGGAAGAGGATTTGGTCAATGTTTTGAGAATTCCACATTTAAGCTAAGCTTTATTCAACTGCTTAATTAAAATTTCTGCATGTTTTCAACTTGGTTATTATTCCTATGGTGAGCTTAATTGCTGCTATATGAATAGTGCATTTGCCTGGAGGTATTTATTGGTTTTCAGCTGAGAAGCATTCACTTGTTATACACAGTTTGTGGTAAGTTGTGTTAAGCAGTACCCTAATTCTATAACGCAGTTCATATGATGAAGTCTGTAGTGTGAAACTATATAGAGAAATTAGTTCTGTTGTCATTAAAGGCTGACAGTAATGTCCTTATTCATTGAGATGCTGCAAACTCCTCTAGTTGCTTGAGTATTACTATAGCACTGCATGACACATTGTGTGTGGCTGGGGGCTTTCAGAGGTTATGCAACTTTCACATTCCATACGTGCACCACATTCCATCCCAAGTTCATACTGAAAGCATTTGGTTTGCAACCCCTTTTCTTTCCCCCCGTTTCAAACCCAGAAGGAATAACTATGACAATAATGGTAGACAAGAAAAATGGCAACAATTAATATAGCTGTCAAATACAAGAAGCATCTTTTCTAGCTTTTTTCTGTTATGTTTTGAATCATTAAATATGCTTGCTTTTATTCTTTAGTATTTGACAGAAAATTTAATAATTCTTCCTTTTTATACTGTACAATTCTGACATGCTCCACCTTCCTGTAAGTTGTTTAACTGTGGATCCTCATCATTAACTTGAAAAAAGTGCACTGATCTCAAAAGCAGTTGAAGGAGTGAAGGAGAAATGAATTGACACAAAGACATTTTCTCAAACACAAAACTCTGAACCATTCAGGTGGATAGTGAATGTAACCACTGTATCTATTTAGCCATCATCTCTCTGATGAAATATGGTATTGTTTCAACAGTATATGCCACACAGGTGAATAGTTCTAGACTGCAGTACAAAAGACCCAAATACTCCTTTCCTTTCAGAATTATTGTATTCAACAAATTTACCTTCTGAAAAGACACTTATGTACCTGCCTATTTTCTTCTTTCATCACCTCAATACAGGCACAATTTGACAATTTTCATCATGTGTTTTTTTTTTCCCTTCAAGACATTTTGACTAAGTGTTTCTATGTAAATATGTATCTCTTCCTCCCTTTTATGATGTCATTCAACATACTGCAAATACACAAAAAGTGAAAATACAAATGTATACCATTTGAATGTTAATACAAAGTATGTTTTTTCTTACAGAAAGATTACTGCCTATGTTTTAAGGATAATATTTTGATATGTACTTTGTTTTCTCATACCTAATGACCATAGCAAGATGTAGTTTTTCTTGTATTTTCTATTTTATGTCTTCATCACACTGCAACATCAAGTTCTCTGTTTCCACATCACAACTATTCTTCAGGAAAACAACATTTACAAAATATTTGTAAAAATACATTTATTCCTGATGTTTGAGCTTTACTTCAAATGTCATCTTTGTGTATCTTGATTTCAAGACATGTTGAATTTCATGCATGTAAGGATATCTACAATTCCTTCTGTTTCATTTCTGCTATTAAGTCATGTTTTCAACAGGAGCTGTTATGAGTCATTTTCTCAGTGAATAAAATGGTATCTTAGTTACCTAGGAGAAAAAAGTATTTTTGTGAGTTTTTACTTTGTGTGGAATTGTGTATAATACACAACTTAAATTCAAGTCATATGTCCCTTAGTCATTCTGATAAAGTTTCTACTTTAACTAAAAAAAAATGCAGCAGAGGTCAAAATGCTAACCCAGTAATACTTTCAAAGTCATGTGGTTTATTCAAATCTACATCTTTTTCTGACAAAATCCATGAAAGATTCCTATCCTTTATATAAAAGTATACAGCTATTATACCTGTTTTTTGGGTACATGAGAGCAGGTTAAATACTTCTCTAACATTTTCAGGAAATGGAAAGCTTAGTAGGTACAGCCCAAGGAGACACAAAGACAACTAAGAGACCATTATGTGGATTAATTCAAAAAGTCATTTTAGCCCTTGGAAGATATCCCAGTGTCCTAGAATTAGGCAATGACAAAGTTGAGCTTTATGTCTCTTGTGTGCAATCACTTACTTCTCCACCTTTCAGCTGGCACTGCATGCCCTTTGGCCATTACTGAGAATGTAGCTGAGTTTTAACTCATTAATGTGATAGCAGCTCACCAGCAGACACCGGAGGCTTGTGCTTAAATGGGCATGTTCACTGAATTCTAGTGGGATTCCTTTGTTGTGAGTGAGCATGGATCAGAGAGAACAACCTAATTGCTCAGCAACAGCAGACATACTGGCTCTGTATGAGAGAGCTTATGTGAATGACTCATGCCAGTTGTCTGAAGAAGTGGGCACTGTGACTAAATGCTTCAATGCCCCTTTTAATAATAAAATTTTAGTATAGCTGGAGAGGATGCAAGAAAATTAGGAAAATTAAAATTATATAGAAATATTATTACAAACTAGTCTTGCACTCTTTCAGGAAGTTACATAGTAATTCTGCTTTTTCAGCTCAGGTTCATGTTTTCATTTAAACCAACAATATTGATGTAAATACAAAGTAATATACTAGAAAATAGTCTGTCAGGTGTCTTTAGAGTAAAATCCCAAAGACCCACCTCAGTTGTAATAGTAGAGCCTATTTTGGCTTCTCAGTAACTGAACTATTTTACACTACAAATATTTTTTCAGGTATTTTATATCTCTACTTCACTATGCCATTTGCCCTATTTATTCTCATTAGTTGCACAGTCAAGGATATCACTTGCTGTTATTATAGATATTTGGACTAAGCCTCCTCTATAATAATGTACTGGGATATTTTTGTATAGAAAGGTGATAGTTCCTTGACAAAAGGACATTCTTTTGTTGTGCAGCACTACACACAGAGGGATTTTTCTGATCTTATATCCAGGTTTGTCTAGAGTTCCTTGGTGGCTTAATGGCATACCGCCTACACATTAACAGAAAGGAAAGATTCCAGATTAATATGGAAGAAATGTGTGGTGGGTGTGTGTTAGAGGAGACTACAGCACTGGATTGGAAGAAAATAATACTGAGTGGTCAGGTATTTGGACTAGATGATCATTTTATGTTCTTTCCACATGAAATGTCTATTATATTCTAATCTAGTCTAGTCTAGTCTATTCTAGTCTATGCTATGTTATTCTAAATAAATATAGGTAAAACCAGGGTGGAAAATCATGCAGTGCTCAGGCCAAATACAGAAGTCTGTACCTAGGAAGAGTCTCTCCAGAACTCAAAAGTTTTAGTAGCAGTTGGCTTTTCAGAACTTGACATTTAAGCAAGAATGGCTTTCTGAATTTCACCAAAGCATCAATAGAAAAGGCCCTGTAACATCACAGTTTGGCACTATTTCAGGAAAAATAAAAGTGTTTTGGAATATTTTGTAATCCAATTTATTACTTTTCTGCATAATTCCAGGTACATTAAAGCAGAGAGTAAGAGTAGAGAAACTGAAAAAAATACTTGGGTCCTTTAATGTGTGTTTTTACATTCTGCTTTGGCAACAGTGAAAGTGTTTCCCAGTAGCATAAAGAAATTAATCACGATGCAAATAAGCATGGGGTAAAGTGTCGCCAAAGCCAATCTTAAACAAGGGAAGCAGCAACCCCCATCACAGAATATTCTGGGTTGAAAAGGAGCCAAAGGATCATTGAGTCTAACTCTTGAATGCATGGCCCATACAGGGATGCCAGTGTAGTTCTTACCTCTTACCTCTCAAGGCATTATACTGTGAGTTTAAATACCTGCAAATACTGCAGTTTTCCACAGAAACTATTTTAATTTTTTTGGTTTATCTTTTAAGGAATTTTTTTCCACCAGATCTCAATATGAATATCAAGCTACATAAAATTCTGTATAACTGAAACGGTGACAAACAATTCACTTACTGAACTGTAGGGAAATTATATGCCTTATTCTACTTTTTCAGGTAAACAATGCTTGAAAAATATTTAAAAGGTTAATTTAGGAAATTATCCCATTTAAAATTAATTTTTAATGTTCAAAAGCTCATGAAATTAAACCATTTCAAGACAATGTCAATCTTCCCCCATTAGAAATAATATAAATACCATCATAAGGGAATAGATCCTGCAAATTTCATTCATGTAACTAGTCCCACAGAATCCACTGAAACTATGCACATGGTGGGGATAATTAATGTGTGAAAGGCTTGAAAGATGAATCACTTCAGATGTGTTGTTACTTATCACTGTTAGATTTAAAAAACAGAAAAAAGGTCATATTTCAAATAATATAGAAACAAAAATTAACTGAAAGTTAAATCTTTGGAAACATAGTTCTGGTAAAATTGATGTTGAGTTGGTATGATTGATTAGTTCTGAAATGTTAGTTTTGACACCAAGGATTACTTTGCTGGCAATTATTAGGCCTTTTTGATTTCCATCTACATCCTCTTGCCATCCAGATGGTATATACAGCATATTGTTGTGGAGGCTAGCCAAAGTTAATTAATGTAAAGGTGCAGCTCTATTTTTCCATGACATTTGCATGGAGTTTCAGGAAAAGGGAGAGTTTCCTTTAGGAAAAAGAAGTTCTACATTCTCCTGAATCAACTCAATTGGTATGGGAGAAATTTCGGGCCTCTTCTCCTTTTACATTGTGACACTACTAGGATTCCATTAGAACAAGAGTATGAACACTTGCATGGTTAGTTCAAAGGGGATGGGAACAAAGAAGAAGATATGGAGAGAGGACTCTCTGAACTTCTCAATTCTTATATGTCTGGCCACAGTCAGATTTCCAAAATGTATTGTCAAAATATGAAGAAACTATGTAATTCCTTAACAAAACTTAAAAAACTTAACAAAAAGCATTTCTTATCCACTTACCATGGTACCTGTTTACTTCCCAAGGTTTAATGTTTGCTTTCTCAAAACATGAATATGACTTTATTTGGAGTTACAAAAAAAAGAAGATCAAAAGAAGTCATAAATATTAGAGACTAAAATGAAAAATATAATCCATCAAAACAGTTATTTTTAAAATTTCTTTAACTCCTGTCTCATTTGATATTGAAAGATGGTTATAGGGAGTACAAAAGTAGTTGAGTCAAAAAGTGTGTGTATTTTGGGAGAAGGACTGGTGTACTGTTGGCTAGTTTGGAAAATGTCACATGTGGTTTCATAGGTGGGACTTCAAATACATAGAGAACTATTACTAATAAAACATGAAATTTATCAGAAACAGAATTATGCACTGATAGATTTGAGGACTCAGATCTGCTGAAATGATAAACAAACAAATTACACTAGGCAAAATTCAAAATATATGTGTCTATCAGTGAAACAGAAAGGACACGTGACAGGAAATTCAGGAGCAAAGCTGTGTCGTTTACATTGCAAACTTAAGTGTTTGTGATGTGCAGCATCATGCCTCAAACTGTGGAAGAGGTTCTGATCTCTGTAGTAATTACATGTTATTGACTTCAGCAAATGTTCTTCAGATTTGCAGTTGTCAAATGGCAAATATATTCCACAGCTTTTGGAAAGGAAGTTTTACTTTTGAGGTTGAAAGTCTAACCAACCTAAAGCTTAAGGTGTTGGTAAAAAATCAATAAATAAATTAAATAAACATGAAGATGGAAGAAGAAGAAACACTCTGGCATGATTATTGGGATCATAAGAACCTTGCAAAAGTCAGTGCATTTACTATGCACCTGGGATTTGGAAACAGTGGATGCAAGGATAGCAATGAAGTTACAAATGATAATGCTACCAAGAAAGCCACTGAAATAAACTGCAAACAACGTACAAGTTCATGGATTTTGCAATTCAATACATCCTAAGGGAATAGTTTCAGAAGTGAACATTGAAAGTTTAATGCCAGTCAGTGTGGAAATAAGCATTTCACAATTTCTAACACTTGATTTAAGCTGCCTTGTGTAAAGGATTTACATTTCTTTTTAAGATTGCATTGTATTTGGCAGCAGTAATAACAATAAAAATATTGAAACCTGTAAAATGGTTTCTCTTGGAAAAGGAGTTGATATTAATAAATGATTCAGCACTTGGAAAACAGTATGCTTATCAGCATCAACAACAGACTGACAGCAGAGTGAGTGAGCAGAAAATTTCACTGGAATAAATCAGTACCAATATTTCCCAAACCTGGGAAAGTTTTTATGGAAGAATCTCAAAAAGACAGAGCAATTTTTCATAGAAACCAAATAGCTTTACTTCTGTATCTACTAAGTAAATTTTTGAAGTCAGTATGAGTATTGCTGTTTTTCTATTATGACATAAACATATTCTTCTTCTTTATTTTAAGGTGGAATTGATAACTATTTTCTCTTAGAGTATGTCTTCATTTCCACTGGTTTCTAGTAATATTACTGAGAGTTACAAGATAAACTCACAGACAGAATATTTCTTCCGTCTTAATTTTTTCACTGGAGAAAAAATTATATCAATATATAATGAATTTGTAAAAGCAGTATCACCAGTGATATTTTACATAATTCTGTAGCATAAAGACTTCCTCTATGTCTTTTGGTTTTTTGGATCAAGACCCTTTTTTTTTTATTATTTTTCGGGGTGGGGGGAGGGTTGCACTGTTTGCAGCTCTTTTTTTCACAGAATCACTGAATATGCCAAGTGGGAAGGGGCCCACAAAGATCATTAAGTCCAAAACTTGACCCCCAAGAGTCACATCATGTGCCTAAGAGCAGTTCTTGAGCTCTGCTAGGCTTGGTGATGTGGCCACTCGTGTGGAGAGAGTGGTGCATTTGAACATCATACAGCTGGAAATTTGTATTTTCTATTGTGTATAGACATAATTGTAGTTTCTTGGTAGTCAAAGAATACCTTGCCTTCAGTTGTCTTGTTTTATTATTTGATTACTTCATTGGTAATTGCTTAATTTTTGTCATCCTTTTAAATGTCATTGCATTGAATGTACAATTTAACATTTTGCTTGTTGTAACTTGGTAATGTTTCTTAACATATGGGTAGTTAGAGTAATAAAATTAATGTAGCACCTTACCTTGGGAGCTGTCATTAAGCTAGTGTTTTCATAGGACTTCTATTATATTTGCTGTCACTAAGGGGTTTTTTTTGTGGCAGTTATACAATAGTCTCCTACTGAGATATTCTTTCAGCACTTGTTCCTCTCTGGATTTAGAGTGTTCAGTACACAGATCTGTACATTAAAGGTCATTTTTTATGAATGCCAGGAACCAATAGAGGCATGTGTACATAAGTACCTGCAAAGAAAATGCCACTTAAAAATAAAGATGTTTTTATCTTCGGCAATGATATGTTAGGAAATTAATTTTAAAATCCAGGACATTTCTGTTCTCTTCACCAGGTATTTCCACATTGTATTTTACTAGTCTTAACAGTCTAGTTACAAGGACATGGGGAAATTTTTTAAATAATCTTTTCCATATATCCTTACCAAGAGTAAGATTCTGTGTATGTATGAGTGCTCATGCTTGACTGAAGGATCAGCTTTTAGCCTATAACAGATATCACAGCTCAGAAGCTGTGACAGGTAACAAGGCCGGGAAAGCTTTTTCAAAATTTTCATATGCTTCTTTTTCTGCACAAAAACATTTAAAATTACAATGTTATATTATAAGTGAACAAGGAATGTGGTGACAAAAACTGTATCAAACAAAAATTACTTTGTGTCTGTTTCTTTTATTTTTAAGTACTCTTTTACCACAGATCCTATAATAACAAGACATAGGGCATAATTCCTTCTTTTTTTTTACTTTTATTTCATGCTGGTTCATCTTCTTTGACTACTGATTATAATACAAACACTACTTAGCTAAATGTCAAATCAACTTCCATAAGTACTAAGTTTATTGGATTTTATCAGAATATTTTGCTGAGGCTACTTTCACTGCATTGAGTAGATTCATTCTCCAAGTGAACACTACAGTTAATTAACAGCTCTCAGGAATACTAGATACCAGTCTGGTCCTGACATGAAGATACCATTTTTGTTTACAGCTTCCCTCTTCCTCTAATGCCAACTAAGTTGACAAACTGCAATAGGTTTAAAATCTGGCCAAGAAATTAGAGATAATTAAAAAGGCATCTGAATGAAATCACTGAATTTAGGACTTCTGTGAGCTAACAAGCCTCAGGAGGGACTCACTAAAGATCATGCTGAACTGAAAATTGGAAAATAACTGGGACCAAAAAAAATGTAATAAAATTCTGCTATTTGAAAAGGGCAGAACTCTGTTAGTAAGTACATTATTTGTAGTTATATCTTCTGTTACATTAAACAGAGGCTTTGTTAATTCTGTTCAGTAAAATGTGAATAAATATATAATACTATTCAGACACTTTTAGTGGTTTCACCATCGTGCTTTTATGGACAAAATTATGATGGCGTGCTAGACTAACATTCCAAACAATAACCCATCCTTGTACAGCAACAAAGTAACACACTAGATGAATAAGGGAATGATGGCAACAAAATGGTATTTTCATCCAAACAATTCATTAATACTTTCTGTTTCTCAAGCCTGTTTACCAGCAAAGCAGACGAGAATGGAAATCCATCATTGCATGAAGCAGCAAATTAGGATATTTCTTCATAATTTTTCATAATATAGTATAAAACATACTTCCAGTTAAGGATTTACAGATAAGGCCAGTCTCTAATCCATGTGAGAGAACTGGCAGTCAGCATGAAGCAGAGATTATCATGGGTACATAGGGACTTCCTTTGTGTTCCTATCAAAGAGGAAATAGAAAGATTGTCTGTCTTACCTTGTACTTAGTCTAGCAATATATTATTCTGGTAAAATCTGGATGAAGTAATTGAAGACCTACAGCAATTTTATTTTGGGTAAAATCACACGCTTTTAACAGGCCAAAATAAATAAAATTCTATTTTAAATAAAACTTCAATCTTATTTCTTCTAAGCACCTTTTCTGAAAACATTTTAGAGAATTTGCATCTACGTTTATGTATAACACTACTTTTATCTCTGCTATCTCTTCTGGAACCCATATGTGGCATGCAGGAATGTATAACATTTTTCATGCTACTATCAGGAATTATCTGATCAAATCTGAAAAAGTGTAAAGAGCCTAATAGATTATTACATTTAAGGTGATGACTAGAGTGTTATGCACCAATTCAGCTTTTTTAACAACAGGAGATCAAGTACCATTTAACTGACACTTTCTAATTCCTAAATATTTTAGCTCTGTTCAAAATTAAGTTATGCAGGAAAAAACTTACATCAGCTAGAACAAAGTCTCTGTTTAGATGTAGAATTGTTTTCAGATATTCATCAGTATCTGAAAAACTTTTTGAATGGTTCTGAGAAGTAATATCCTCTTGTGCAGCTACAAGGGTGTCTCTGATGACTTGCATTAGCTGTCTCTTTTTGGGACTCTGCTTATTTAGGTTCACCCAGGCATGCCCTCAGGCACATTTCTTAATCTTGTGTTGATACAAATTCCACTTACAAAGGGCTGACCACGGAGGTCATTTGAACCTCCTATTGCCCCAAACTGTACAACAAACTTGAGAACTATACTGAGTATTCAGAGATTGTTTTTGTTTTTTCCCTCAGAGTTCTTATTCGTGTCAGTAGTAGTACTCACATGTAGTGAAGATATCCATCAGACTTAGGTCTTGATTAGCCTACAGGGAAAGTACTAAATATCAATAGAAGGGAGATATAATTCCTGTGGTACTGACTTACCAAATAAACAAATAGAACTTACTTCTGCATGAATAAATATCACTTATTATGAGAGGAGATGTTAAGATGATGCACTGTCCAAGAGTTTAATTATAAAGTCTGGCTATTATGTTTGCAGGAACTACTACGAAATCTTTAATCTTCTATTTTTAATTTACTATATGACAAGGTCAAGGTTTATGACATGGAAAATAAACATGAAGTATCCAATTATGAAATAAGACACAAAGATCTAAAGTCAAAATTATACCTGCAAACAATTAAAAGTCCATAGAGAAGCCTAAATTCCCAAGGAATCTAAAAATACTACCATGAACAATGACATTACAACCACTGGAGTATACAGAATTTCTCAAGTCTCAAAAATGCAAACCAGATCAATGCCAAAAAGCCTATATACCAGTACCATTCACAGAAAAAAAAAACCCTGACCATTTTCCTAACTCATGTGTAGAGTTTGAGCCTTTATAGGTGCTCTGAACTACTTAACAATTTATATGTGAGAATACAGGACTTGTCTTTCACAACTATGCACTCTAAACTCCAGGCTACAGAAACATCTGGTTCTGTATCAGTAGACAAACATTTTATACTGCAATTTTTACCAAAGGCAGTCAAGCACATCACTGTTTTTCCTTTTTAAATTTGAGCACAGGAAACTTGGATGCCAAAATTTGCCTTGATAAAGTCCATTTGACTCAATGAGATTACTTTGATTTAAATTAATTTTTGCTTGCAAAGCTGGAAGAAGCTTATATCCCCTCATAACCTACATTTCCATTGAACAGTTAAATTGACCTTCAAATGTAAGCCTCTTTGTAAACCTTAAATTCTCATGAATGCCTGATATGCGCTGGTGCCTCATGACAGCATTTTGTGCAACTGAAATAAAGCAAATGTCCTTCTGGGAGAGAGGGGTCTTTGAAAGCAACACCATCCATACCCTGCATCACAACAGCCTCTGTTAAGAGGAGAAAAAGGGTAGCTGTAATAGGACACTCCCTTCTAAGGGGAATGGAGGGCCCAATATGCAAACTGGACTCAACTCTCTGGACTCAAATCCTGCTCTTTCTCAGATCTCGGGTAAAGGGCCATTTACTGGAAAACTCAATAATATTTCTAGTAACAAGGAATAATAATGATAGGAATAGGCAGATCCATCAGGTCAGTGTGTGGCTCTGAGACCGGTGTAAGCAGAAAAAGTCTGAGTTTTTTGACCATCTATTCAATGCCTGGTCTACTGACACTTGATAGGATCTAGAGGGAAAGAACGTTTCTGGAGGGGAAGAAGATTTCTAGCACAGGATGACTGTCACTAGAGCTTTAAACTAACTTGGAAGAGGGAAAAAGAAAATACCAGGCTTGCTAGTGATGAACAATGGTGTCAAAACTTGAGGAAATGAGCACTAATGGGATCCCTCAACCTGCATCATGAAAAGCTGGCTACAAGGTACCACTCCTGAAATGTTTCGACACTAATGTGTGCAGCATGAATGACCAAGACAAGCATTGAAACTTTGACTCAGTCACAGATATTTGATATCAAATCAAAGCCTTGTGAGGAGCAGATGAAATCACTTGGCTTGTTTCACCTGGAAGAGACTTAGTGGAGACCTCAAAGCAGTCTAAAACTTCTTCCTGAGGAGAAGAGGAGGGGCAGACACTGATCTCTTCTCTGTGATGATCAGTGGTAGGAGCCAAGGAGCTCTGGAACAGGCTTCCCAGAGAAGTGGCCATGCCACCAAGCCTGCCTGAGTGTAAGAAGTGTTTGGAAATACACCCAGGCACATGGTATGATTCTTGAGGTATCCTGTAAAGGGAAAGGAGTTGAACTCAGTGATCATTATGAGTCCTTTCCAACTCAGTTTATTCTGTAATTCTATGAAAATAGGCACATGGCAAAATGCTGCAGCACTGCAGTTCAACTCCCTTGGGATTAAAATAATAAAACCTGAGTGTCAAGACCAAACTTGTGTTGTTCTTCAATGAAAACATCACTTTTATTTTTTTTTCGTGGTTAAAGAGGAAAAGAAACCTGCAGTCAACCAAACTGCAAGGGGAGCTTTTGCACTGGGCCACCAAGGTACTGTGGTGCTGGGCCTCAGAGGTGGCCTCTGGAAAATAGGTTGTGTCTGCTCCCTGCCAGACACAGACAATTCCAGCCATTCCCAGTGACTCCTATAACAGACCTGCCACAGCAGACATGTCAATGTGGTGGCTCTTCTGTGAATGTTTTTAAGAATGAGAAAAAAACTCACCCAGGCAGAGAAGGAGGAGGGAAAAGAATACAGTATAGAATGGTGAACCCAAAGATCAGAGAAGGAGGTGGAGAAGGTACTGCAGATGCTGGAATAAATGCTTCCCTGTAGTCCACAGAGAGGAGCAGATATCTGTGCTGCAGGCCTTGAAGGACCCCATGGTGGAGCAGGCAGGCATTTCCTGAAGGATCCTCAGCCTGTGAAAGTCCACACAGAAGCAGTCTTGTCCTGAAATATTGCATCCCATGGCAGGGACTGCTGAGCCAGCTGGAAAAGTGTGTGAAAGACCAACAGAGAGGAACAGTTACGTACTGACCACTGCCTTCAATACTCCATTACCTCAGGTGCCAAAGGTAGGGAGGGCAGGCACAAATATCATGTTGAGAAGGAAAGAAGCTAAGCCCAGGGAAGACAGATGTGTGGGAGAGGTAAAATTTTGATAGTTGGCTTTTTTTTATTTATTTGTTTTTATTTTGTTTTTTTCCTATTTCTTTTTATGTTTTGCTCTTCAGTACCTGAATATGCTTTGGCAATAAATACAGTTATGTCTCCTCTTCTCAAATCTGTTTTTCCCATTACAATAATGGGTAATTAATCTCACTTTATCTAAACCCATGAGCTTTCTCATCTTATTTTTACCCTCCATCCTGAAGAGGATAGTGAGTAGGATAATTGCTGAGTGGGTAACTGGCTGCTGGACAAGACTAACTCTATTGTAGCTTTCTAAGTGGCAAACTATTACCCAGATTAGATCTAAGAGCTCTGTGTGTTGAGTAGAGGAATGTTACTGGTATTACATGCTAGGGCTAACTCTTTGGTGAAAACGTGCCAGAAGAATAAGTAATACTTAGGATGCCTCAGTATAAAGAGGGAAACATCTTAATCTTCACAGGAGGATTCAAACAAAGCAAAGATACAGAATAATTTCTGAAAAGTATAATAAAATCCTTTAAATATGGACTTACACAACAAAATGAATTCAATCCCATTAACTTAGACAAAGGTACTGTCTAGATCAACCTCACAATCATTTAAAATAACTTGAGAAGCTTTGTAGGTTTGTTTTTTCATTTCATTGTTTTGAAAAAAAACAGATTTTGTAACCCAAAGCTGGTAGCTGACATAAGCACTGATAGTACTGAACACATACTTCAGTGTAAGGAATTCTCTGAGGAAATATCACACACAGGAAACTATGGTTCGTTGCTTTTCTTTTTTTTCCAGTAAGCAGGATATTATGAGTACCAGAAATTCTGCCCTTTTCTATGCTTCTAAGCACAGTTATACCAATTCCACCACAGCCATGTTCTAATGGTTGAGTATGTTTATTATTGACTACATTTTCTAGCCTATTCAAACGTATGTCTGAAATCTGAACAATAATAAATTAACCAGGTATTTATGGCTTGTTTATAACTTTCCATATATTTTTTTAATAACTCTTCAGGGACTGTGGCCAGTAGTGTTTTCTGCACCACAGAGTACATTATAAACAACAGCTGCCAACAGTTACAATTAAACTACTGAAATGAGAATTAAGAGAATCTCTTCAAGAAAGAATTTCATCTTGCCTCATACTTTATGAAGTATTCTAGTGGAACCATACATTTACACACATAAACAGAATGTGTAGGTTTTATGGGAATAGAAGTGATTTAGCACATGAATTTTGAAGGGGTGAGAAATAAAGAACATAAGCATTGAAGCTTGTAACAAGATGTATATAATTTTAGGGCTCTGTTTATTTCTTTATAACTAAAATATAATTTGTAATTGTGAATTATTAATTCATAGAACATATTAATTCTATTTAGGATGCTTTTCATACTGGCTTTCTGAAAATGTTTTGTTTATACTTTTTCAGCATATACAAAATCCAGCTGCTTTGCCAGTAGAAAGTTCTTGAAAGCTGTCCAGTTTTCAAATGTTACTGGGCAACTAAGAAATGTTAACAGACTTTATTTACTCCGTAAGGTGTGCTAATGTGCATATAAATCCTCTTCCTGGGGGATATTTAAATATGTTTTTAATTGTCTGTAATACCTGTAACACGTGATTTTATTCTTTTCATCCATAGTATGTATTCCTCTTTTCAGAAGGTATTTCAGAAAGGTATCTATAGATATGGTATGTATGGACTTTCATAACAGCACTTTCAAAGAGGTAAACGTTAAATTGTTTCTACTAAACTTTTTTTTCCCTAAATAAGAAGGTTGTATAGAGAATAAAGTGAATGGCAGCACTATTAAGGACTTGTCCAAAGCTTTGCAAAACTGTGAGGAAACCAAGAACTAAATATAAAACTTTAAAGTTGTAAAGCAGGGCCAAAATTACTGGCCACATTTCTTAATCTAACAGTCTTTCTTAACCATCTCAGTGCAATATGTATATAGGTATAATAACTTAGTTAAATTTGGGAAAAATAGGCCCTCATTCATATTAAGAACTAAATTATGGCTCATTTTTAATATTAACAACCTGCTTAATTTCTTTGCTAACAAAGAAATAAGAGAAAATCTTTTACAAAGAGAAGAACTTGGTTAAAGCATTCTATAGTCCATTAAAGCTATAACAGACAAAGGAATAGAAATGGATAGTAGACTACTAAATAAAAGCTCATTTAATAGCACCCTATTTTTCAATAATGAGTACTGCAAACAATAGTAACTGAAAATGTCAACTAGTGTAGAACACAGGCAATATCTTTTTTACTCTAGAAATATTTGCCATCATCGAGTCTTCTCTTCAGTCAACTTCGAGTAATTTCTTTAAAGTCTTTTGTAGTTCTCTTAGTAGAAATAACACATATTCTGTTTTCCAGGTTTTCCTTGTGATGGGAAGGCAGTCACTTCTGAATTATAGCCTTCTGCAGTCCTGAGTTTGGTCTAGATCTGTCTGTTAAAATCCTTGTGTAAATAGGATTTTTCTTGAAACAATTCTTTTAGAATCACTGTATGTTGGGAGAAAAACAGCTTTACTTCATTGGTTTACTTTTGTCCATATATTTCAATCATCATTCTTTTGTCACCGTATGATTCATGGGTGACACTAGGAGCAGACGAGTAAATTATGAATTCTCAATCCAAGATGATATTTATGGGGTTCTTTATTTTTTTTGTGCTGACAGACATTGATCAGTATCAGAAATGAATGCACTGGAAAGAGGAAGTAATCTTTGTTAGAATATACAATAAGCTATGGCTTCTCAACTGATAAGCTGGAGTAACAGCACATTCCCACCTTTTTCAAGTATGGGTGAATAATGCATTTATTAAGATATGATTCAGAGAAAAATCATATCAATATATATTAATTGATGATGTAGAATTTTTATTTTGTTGCAATATTTCTACTATGAATTGTGGCAGAGACTAGAAAAAGAAGGATTGATCTGAGTTAGCAGTTAATTAGCACCGTGGGCTGAGTCAAGGCATATGGATGACAAGGAGGTGATTACAGATAGCTAACACAGTTTCAAAAAGGGCAAATCACGCCTGGCTAATCCAGCGGCCTTCTACGTGGAGTGACTGCTTTGGTAGATAAGTGAATAGCAGCTGATGTCATCTTCCTTGACTTCTGCAAGGATTGATACAGCATCCCTGTCTTTAAAGTGGAGAGATGTGGGTTTGATGGGTGGATTCTTTGATGGGTGAGAAGTTGGCTTGATGACTGCATTCAAAGAGTTTCAGTGAAGGTCTCAATGACCAAACAGAGATCAGTAAAAAATGCTCTCTCTTTAGGGTCTGTCTTGGGATGGTGCAGGTCAGTATCTTTATTAATAACATAATGAGACTCAGTGCAGCCTCAGCAAGTTTTTGGATGTCACCAAGCTGAGTGATGCAGTTGACATGCTAGAGGGAATGAAGAGGGATCTTGACAGACCAGAGAAGTAGAACACTGTGAACCTCATGAAGTACAACAAAGCTAAGTGAAAGGTACTCCAAATTGGGTCATGGCAATCCCCAGCAGCAGCATGGAGTGAGGGATGAATGAACTGGGAGAAGTCCTGTGGAGAAGGACCATGGGGATAGAAGCAGGAGAAAAATTAGGCATGAGCTGATAATATGGACATACAGCTCAAAAAGCCAAATATATCCTGTGCTGGATATAAAGAAGTGTGACAAGCAGGCCAGGAGAGCTGATTCTTGCTCTCTGCTCTCATGAGATTCCACTTGGAGTACTGCATCATTTTCTGGAACCCCCAGAAAAATAAAGAAATGGACCTGCTGGAGGAAGTAAAGATGTGGGTTACAAAGAGATCAAGGGACAGAAGAATGTCTCCTATGAAGATAGTCTGAAAGAGCTGGGGTTGTTCAGCCTGGAGAGGTCTCCAGAGAGACCTTATGGAAGCCTTCCAGTACCTTAAGGGAGGCTACAAGAAAGCTGATAGAAGAAGGAGGAAAGGATTTAAATTGAAAGATAATAGATTTAGACTAGCTATAAGGAAGAAATTCTTTATTTGCAGTGTTGAGAGGCACTGGAACCTGTTGCTCAGAGGAATTGTAGATGTCCTATCCCTGGAGGTGCTGAAGTTTGGAACAGATGACACCTTGAGCAAACTATGTAGTGGAAGCTATCCCTATCAATGACAAGGACTTTGAAACTAAATGATCCATAAATGTCCCTTCCAACACAAATCATTCTATGAATTCATCAGTAATATGGTTGAAGTTCTAGATTTATGGAGGGAGTCAGTGAGGTATATGTTAAAAACCAAAAAAAGCCAGTGTCTAAACTACTTCCTATTACTTCTATTGCTGCTTTAACTAATATTCCAATTTATTTCCAACTGAACAGGTGAATTAAACTCAGTTTTCCAATAAAAATCTGCATAGTACTAAAAGGAAGTTTACTGTAAGATCTTCACTGTTGAACTAGTGTTTCCTTCCCACCCCCTAACCCAGCAGCTTAAAATAGAAAGAACCAAAAATTTCCATTTTGTAGAGAAGAATCAGCAGTTTAATTCAGCAGGCAAGCTTTTCTTTTATTCTGCTACTCATGAATAAAAGCAGAAACCATTTAATAAGTCAAAAATAATGGAAATTTTCCCTAGGGATATTTTCCATCTTGGCCTTTGCCATCATGCATTCTCAGGCTCACATTACTTTTCACATTGTACATTGTTGCTGTTAAGGTGGAAACAAATGCAATTAAAAAGATAATATCCACACTGTTTCCATGGAGGCCATTAGTGTTCTTCACTATTGTGGTTTTTGTGGTTTTGTTTATTTTTATACTAATGAAGTCCATTTCCTTTTGTTCATTTTATTGTAAAGTGTATAACACTAATGGATTAGACTGACTTCTTCCCGTATCAAGCCCAATGCTATGGAACAGTTTGTTTATACTGTTGGTTGCCTTAAAACAAATAAATAAATATATGAATAAACAAAAGATGAATGAAAAAAAATAATAAGGAAAGACCAATTTTATCACTTATATCATTAATGGGTAAATTTGTTGGCACAGAAGTGACAATATTGCTGACAGTGACTTTGCCAAAGACAGGTCTCTTTAGCTTAGTGTTTGATAAGATGGTATTTAATTTGCAGCTCTGAGTTGAAAGACAATGGAAGAGAGCACAAAAATGTAGAAATCATTACCATGGAACAGCAGTTGGAAAGAAAATAAATGCCACAAGTAAAAGCGCTAGCTTTGCAAAAAATTAAGTTATATTGTGCCTTTATTTTTTAAAATAAATTCTTTTTATAGGTAAGCTTTCATTTCCCAGACATAATTTATTTAAATTAGTGTCAAGGGCCATTTTCCTTATCACTGTTACAGAGCAGCACAAGTTTTTCTGTTTCCATTTCATTTTTCATGGGAAAATAAGAAATAGGATTACAGTGTTTACTCATCTTTCCAGGTGTATCATTGGTACAAGCTACTGCATCACATTAGAGGTAGACCCAAATGGTGGATTCCTCAATATTATTGTGTTTTTTAAAATTATTTCTTTTCTTGTGTTCATGAGATTTTAAAGATCATGCTCCTTGAGACTCAAAGCATGGATTAGTAGAAGATCTGATGAGTCATCTGAAAATGTAACTGAATAAGAATTGCATTATTGGCTCTGTTCCAACAATTCAATATCTTAAACAGCATTTATTCCCTCCCTCTGGGGTTATTTTATATATTACAATGCTTCCTTTGAATGTTCACTGACAAGTTTTAACCAGCCTAGCTGAAAGAACAAAGCTATATATAAATTGTGCATGCACAAAGGGGGTTCTGTCCTTCTTCATAAGTGTACACTCAACAAAATATATAATAAAAATGCGTAAGAAGATGCTGCCTTGGCAGCTGAAGCTATAAGACACAAGTTTTATTCACATGCACACATACATAGCCTTCTCTGAAGTTATTTGATCTATGGTAGCTGAGACCCAAGGAAAAAATAGTTTGTTGACATCAGGGTTTATAGAGAAATGTAGAACAGTTGTGGTTTGAGTATTTGTGGCAATCGCATAATTTCTGGTATATAGAAAACTTCATCTTTTTGTCTTTCTTATTACCTGTAGGACAAGCAGGACTTTGATAAGAAAATTTGTTTTGCTCACATCTACTACTTTACTAGACTTTGTTTTTCCTAATTCATGAACATAGAGAAAAACAAATCAAGTAGGAATTCTGAAATTCATAATGTCCTTTTAGCTCATTACACTTGAAAGGGGATTATTAAGTCACAATTCTGGTTGGAGAACTCTGTCCTTAATACTACCACTCTCCTGACAGCAAGGAAGAAAATTGCTATATGTGTATAGCAGACTTGATGAGGTTTATTTCTTTTCTTATGTAACATCTGGGTAAAAAAAAGACAATCTGGGATAAGAGGTCATGTTCTGTCCAGTGCTACTTGTTACATTTTAAAGGCTTGATATGATTGAAAACAACCTTCTTTAGCAAATCTAATATCACAGTTAGAATTTGAGAGCTAAATTTTTATGTTTTTATGAATGCAGAATAACCCAGTGACTAATCCCTGACTTCAGAGGAGTAATTTAGAGGTGATACTTTATAATTAATGTCTATTTGCAAGCAGGGGTATCCAAATTAATACCAAAGTGAGAAACAAATTATCATCTAAGGAATAGAAAATCCACCTCCTCCATTCTTGTCTATGTAAGAATGCACCAAAAATAATCTGTGTCCTGTCCTAATTTATAAAATGTACCCTGTGAAAGGACTTAATACAGACCCAGGAATATAAGTAGAGAAAATCCTTATAAACTTAAATGATTTGAAATTAGAATTAATGCAAGTTATATTCAATATACAATTAAATATTCAATATACATTGAATATTTAATTTTCTGAAATATCAGATATATGTTCTTGGAGACAGTGGTAAGAACTTTGTATAATTGATCTGAAAAACAACAATCAGAAGTTAATATTCATACAAAGCCTTTAGTTTCTATTATATCAATAATTTTGATCAAATCATTGGGAAAAAAAACTGAAAATGTGTTTTGATTCAACCACAAGATATTAGTAAAAATTGTAAACAATTAGCTCATTCCAGGTCATTTAGGAAGTAAGATTAAATATTGTAACAGGCCACAATTGTCTTAAAACACATTGACATAATGGGAAAATTTACTAAAAAGAAAACCAATCAAAACAAAAGTAGTAAAGTGTTACTGCTCCAAGGCAGCCTTCAAACAAGAGAAAAAGTACAAGAGCATCTTTTGAATGATGGTAAGTTAAGTTTAATACTGACTGTGAATAGACTGGCAATAGCTGAGGATAACATTCAAAGTTGGGAATATTTATTGGCTCATATCAGAGGCTGTAACTGTATCCTAAAGCAAAAAATCGTAAAGGATATACATTCTCAAATCCCAAATTCTAGAAGTTTTTTCCCACAGAATGGAAGTCAATAGTCTTTGACTAATACATAGGTTTAAATAATTCAGGTGAATTGTAAGGAACATCAGACCTGGATCCAAAATTTTCTCACTAAGTAACAAGATATTTAGATCTTGCATTCCCAAGGTGAATTAATTTAATTTAATATCATATATGAGGTTTTTTTGCAAGACACGTAGTAGAGAAATAAGAATCACCAAGATCTTTCCTATTACAATTTGTAACAATTCTCAGAGTACAAGTGGTATCTTATGTAAACTACCTACAATGTTTTTGTCTCAGGCACAAGATCGATGAGCTTCAGTTCCTAAAGGCTAGGAAGCTATCTAGGAAGAATCATACACAGTTGCCTTTGTTTTATACACTTTATAAAGTATCAACTAGCAAACTCATCTACTGTCAGTCAGGCTACATGATTAGTTTTGGTTCTGATCTTTCTTATTACAATTCTTAGCTTAATAAAAGGAGATCATGTTCTTATTTGGGCAAAATAGAATTTATGTACTTATATCAAGCCAAAAAGTTGGGGTTTTTTTCCATTTTCAGGTGTTACTCCACCATTGGTTCCTTCTCTAACACAAATTTATTAAAATTCTTTTCTAAGAATAACACAGTTTAACATGACTGGTGAAGAAATTTGTTCTGGCTCTGTGTTTTGTTTGGTGAGAAAAGCACAGTAGATAGAAAAGTATATGAAGAAAATGATTGCTATACCTGCATTTCTCAGTCATTTCTCAGGCATGCTAAGTAAGCATGCTGCAAGAAATTGTATGAGGTAAAGAGAGAGACACAAAAAGATGTCATGAGAAGAAATGTCTGAGTGGCTGTAAGAACTTTGTTATTGCTCACTGAACAGATATAGGGAGGGGCCCTCTGAACTGCAATCAAAATGGAGTTAAAAACTGACTCATTTTAAGTGCCAGCTGAATAACAGATTTTATTATCTTAATTATCAAATTAACTGTATTAATTGAACTTAATAGTTCAATTAACAATGAACACATTATTTTTCCTTAGAAACAGAAATCTAACTTCTGCAAAACAGCATAATAAAAGCTTTAATTATTTAAACACATAAAGAATGAGGATATTGAGAGAACAGAAGTACAAGGCCAAGACCAAATAAAAGTGGAGCTAAAAATTACTTCAATAAACAGATCAAGAATACCATTCATACAAAAAATTATTCTTTAAATCTTTTTTTCTGATGAATCATACTCCAGACAGAACAAGGGGAGAAGTGATCTGTAAGCAGGCAAAATTTTTTAAGAAGCTTTACTAAAACCAGAATGTGTACTGCAGCTGGGCTTTTAAGAGGCAAACTACAGAATCACAAGAGTCTGTGAAGACAGCATTCTCCAGAAATAAAAGGAATATGCTGGAAATTGAACCAAGTAAAATAAGAAACCTCCTGGCCCTACATTAGTCTTATACAGGGATTGAAAGAAGCCCCAGAGGAAGCCAGATTTAAGACAGCTCTTCCTCAGATTAAAAAAAAAAAAAAAAATAAAGAAGGGAAAAAGAAGGGGTAAAAAAATCAAGTATAGCACAATTATTGCAGAACTGGGTTTGGTAGCCCAGGAGACAGTGGTTTATATTTCCCATATAAACTCTCTGAATAAGATTATAGCTAAAAAATAAAATAAATAATAAAAAAAATAAAAAAATAGCTAAAAAATATGTGGTGATGAGTGGGTGCAAACATGGGAAATATCTCCTTCAGATGTGCAAGACCCAGTGGGAATCCCACTGTGTTGAGCCAGGGCCACCCAGTGGCTCTTACATGGACCCATCAGTAGCAGAGGCTTACTTCCAGAGGGGCCAGGAATTTTACCATCTACTAGTCACAGAGACTTTAATCTAGTCCTTCATTAATGTTCATGTCAAAAATATTTTTTGTGATCTGGGTTTTACTTTTTAGATGTGAGGGAACTTCTTCATTTTTAACAACTCATGCTTCTCTCACCCATCTTACTGCTCTTTGTTCAGTGAGTCACAGGAAAGATACAGACATCTTTTCATGCTAATTCTGGTTTGGAATAGACCCAAACTTTCATACATAAAAGGAACCTATCTAGAATAAAGTTCTCAAGCCAGAATAGCCTAATGTGATTCCACATGTCCAATATGTAGAGTTAGCTGTCAATTAAAACTCAGGTTTGAATATGTGAAACAACATAGATATGGAAAGAACTAAATATTCACTGCTAAACTGAAGAACTTCACCAAGTCTCTGAAGCTATGTTTTCTTGCTGCTCTTTCCACAGTACTATTATCTTCCAATGTTTTCTGCAACTTCTGAAAGTCATACTACACTTAGTGCCTTATTTCCTATCCTTTAATGCCCCAAATCTTAACACTTTACAGCAGCCTACTGTTCTTCCCTACAAACACTGGAAAACTTCATTTAAACTTTACTCCCTTTCCTTTCTTTCTGAGATGCTCCAGGCAATTTATCATCAAGCGATGAACTCTGCTTGACATCCTGTATTCCAGTATTTGTACATCATATTGCAGCCCAGTAACTTCAATGGGATTTTTTTTCAGGTAAGTGTCTGTGCCCATTTTGAATTCTACTTGCCTAAGGGTTTTCCCTATTGGAATGGCTATAAGCTGTCACATCTGTACAAGTGACATTTTCCTATTTAACCTTGACCCATATCCCAGGGAAGATAATTTGAGTGAGTGATTTTTATAATATCATCAATTTTCTAATCATATGGTCTGGAATTATAAATAATTCCTTAAACTCTATAAGTTATGATGCAGAATTATTGGATGTGACAGGACATCTAAAAGACTTGCCCTTAATCCCTATGCCCTAGCAGCTAAGAAATTCTGAATAAAATGTTATGAGACTGAAAATAAAAAGAGGAGTTTGTCATTGACAGACACAATGTAGGAAGGTAGTAGAGGTCTCCTTTAAGGAAATAATTCATGTAAGCTTTTGAAATTATAGTAACTTTTCTCAGCATACTATAATTTTTTGATTTTCCTCACTTTGTTTTTCCTTTATCAGACAGACTTGTTAAGCTTTTTTTCTCTCATGATTTTCACATCTTTCATCTGAAAAGTTGTGTCAGAATTTTTTAACTATTATCCCACCTTCTATTTTATTTTAAATATTTCTTAATCTCTTTTTTAAAAAATACCGCTGATTCACAAGAAATATTTTTTGTATTATATCCCTCTGTTGGTGACAAGCAAAACCTTGTCAGTCTTCATACATAGCAACAAAAATTGATTCTTAACCTAGCTTGACTGATTTTTATGAGCCTACTAATTATAAACTTTAAATATAAAATATTTGCTGCAAGCAAATCACACTTATATCACCCTGATAGTAGCATGAGCTGGAACTTTCTGCCAATATAGAAGTTGGGTGGTTTTACATTGCACATAATGTATTTATTGTAACTGTTATTCTCTTGCCTTTGTGAAATGGAATGAAATGGTATGAAGACTCTGATCTTGGAACATAGTAAAATAAATTACTCTGACTATCTTGATATATATTTCCGAGGGAGAAAACCTGCTGGTGAAGCATTTGAGAGACATTGTTGCTGAATTAGATATGACATTGTAAAATGTAAATTGAAAAATGTAAACATTTTTCCCTGTTAGGAGAACCCTTTAGAAAGCCTCATTCTTAAGAAATTTTGGGGTGTTATTGATTGCAGAGACATTGATATTATGTTCTCTGACAAAAAACTAATGTAATACTTGCATAGCTATGGATTTTACTTATAAAAATCTAAATAAATAAAAGTATATGCCCATCTAAACTGTTGCGGCTGTATAATATTTACCAAAGAAATATTTTAAGTTATATACCCTACCTTTAAGTTTAATGCCCATAAGATATTGCATTGTCTTTCTTGATTTTTGCAGGGACTGTGTTCTTTTTAGGCCTTCTCTTTAATGCAAATTTCATAAATTGATGTTTCCCGTAAAATAGTCAAACTGTTCTGCTGAGTAATCTTAATGACACAGGAATCCTTACACTGTGATTTCTAAAAGTAAAAAACATTTTGATTAATATTTCTCCTGATTGTCTTGTTGTATGGGACTATATAAAAGGCAAAGCTACTGTCTATACTTTGCCTACATATTAATAAATTTTAAAATTCTATTTTTTGTGAAAGAATTTGCTTTTGAAACATCTTCATGTTATGAATAAATGAATAAATCTGAATCATTTGAAAGAAAATAATATAATATGAAAGTAATAATAAAATGTTTGCTAATAATGTGATATTCCTTTAAGCCTAAAAATAATTATTCTTTTGCATTAAGAAAGATAAAACTGTCATAAATTAATCCATTAAAGCTCATAATGGTGGTCACTTCTAGTCCACTTATGGGTTTAATGGCTTTTAAATGCTCATGCTACGTGGAATTTGTAAAACAATAATAAAATGCAGTGAATATATGGTGTCCTCAACAGATAAGTACTTAAAAGAAAAGGAAAAAAAAAGGGTATACTTATATAAGGTACATCAAAACATTCTGGAGATTTAATAATTTGATGACCCCAAGTAAATTGAATGTGTTTTCTAGAATTCATAACCTAAAGTAGGATGATTTAATGAAGATATTCAGGAGAAATTCCTTCCATTATAATTTCTCTGTCAAGCCTGCAATATTTGATGGCCTACAGGAGATCATTCCAAAAAAGCAAATATTGATATAAAGATTTTGAGTGATTGCTTAAATGCCATTTTTTTTAACACATTTTATTTGCAATAACAAAGTCTATTGGAAGCAACTTAGTCTGCAAAAAGCATTATCAAGCCAAATTTCAGGAGGATTGCATTGAGCTCGAAAGAGTGTGTGCTAAACATCAAACTTAACATGATTACCTTTTTGCTGCTCCTTACCAGAACTTAGGGTACAATTCAGCTTCACTGCAGTTTGAAATCCCCAGGAATTTTTCTGTCTGTTTGGTCAGAGTTTCAGGCTCTCTCTAGTTATGTATTTTTGTTGCTCCTGTCAGAGTTCTGTGTCACTGGAGCACAGCTAGACTCATTTTATGCAGCATATAAACTAAACCCAGCTGTGATATCTGAAACTATTACATGTACAGATTCATGAAAGTTCTGGAATTAATACTGAAGCTAATCAGAAGTTTATACTTGAAAGACAAGTTCTTGGAGGTTTAAAGTAGTCTCCTCTGCAAACTGAATACACTCCTTTGGTTTATGGAGTTTTTAATGGAGAAGCATAATTTTATATCTACAAATACATATATAAACACACACACTTTACCATCCCTTATTTTACTGCACCCCCATGCAGCTGCATACTGTTTTGAACATGTGAAATGTTATTTGACTATACATGTGATATTTCTTCAGTATAATGATGATATTTCTCTTTATCCTGGTGCCCAGACATAACTAAAACAAAAATTCTCTGTGCCCTAATCCCCCACCTCTTCCAATTTCATCAGTGATCAATCTACATGAATGTTTCCATTTCAACTAAATATCACATGAAAAGTTCCAGCAGGAAATAGTTAAGTGTTATTTCCTAGGAAAAAGGAATAGTGTCTATGTCCCAGAAGATAGGGGGTTTTCTGGACTTATAAAGTTCTATTAAAAAGGTTGGATTTGCCAGTCAGTATCTTATATGAGTGTTGAAAATTCATTTAAAGCTAATGATATGCAAAGTGGTCTCGCTAGGAAGTGAAGTTTTCACTCATATGGATTTACAATCTCATTTACTCGTGCAGACTCACTAATCTGATTGTAATCATATTACTTATCTTTCAATTTCATGTGTGGCAGCTGTACATCAGAAACGACATACAGGTGGGACTATCATATATTAAATCAATTTAATCACATTTAAATATTTTAAGGTTTGGTCTTCCATAAAAAGCTGGTTCCTAAACAAGCAACATAAAACAAACCTCAAAGCATAACAAACTCATAGTTACATACTTATTTCTAAGCAAGGTTAAAATATTTTAACATTAAAATTGACCTTAAAATAATATAATAATTGGTCACAATTGAAAAGACTCAGACAGCTATTTGATTACCTTGTGGCAGAAGAATTAAAATGCTCATTGAATTAAGTATATTTTTCCACCTATTCAAGGGGAAATTATTGTCTTTAATCAATTTATAAATACAATTTGATATTTAATGTTTATAGAAATATTACTATGTTCTCTCATGTGTATGCAGAACACCTAATTAGATTTCATTTTGATTGGTTACTGGCCAAAGGGACTTGGATCTAGAATCCAGTAAAACTACTTCAATTCCTCACATTATTTCCAGTGTACCTTCATTTCCTGTGGCATTGTCATTTGTTGTGATGAAAATTCTGAAGACAGGCATTCTTCCAGGGGCTGTTGCTACTTAATATCAGCGTAGTCTTCTCGTGGCAGTAAGACAGGTGGGAATTCAGGTGATACAATCCCCATCTTGGCTGTCAGTCCTTTCTCAATTATCCATCTTCATGACATTTGCTGAGAGCACCTTACTACTACCAGTAAAGTATCTCCTGTCTGGGCCTACATCTTTGGAATAGTGTTACATATTGCTTTAAGAGCTTATGTTGCTTAACCATGTACTTAAGAGCACTCTGTGTAAGAAATATTTTATAAAAAACACAGAATAATTTTATGCAAAAAATAATTTACATATTCTCTTCAAAAATGAATACATACATTTGTTATAACATGCATACAACTTGTGTAGATAAGTAGTTTTTAGCATATCTAAAGCTCAAGGACTTTATATGCCATTTTCTACACACATTGATAGAGAGTTGCCAAAAGCTGTATCAAGAGATCAAGGCTATCACTGGGTACAACCAGTAGCCGATATTCTCAGTAGGCACATACATAAATGTACTGTACACTACGTGCTACCTTGTATACCGAGCCAGCCACGCTGATCACATGCTGGCACTGGCACAAACACCACCAACAGCCTCATCCCATTCCCTTCTCTGGCTGACCAGGATAAAGAGCCAGTAGTGGGAACAGATATAAGTAAATAATATTCACTCATCCAACATCTGGGATCTGCTGCCCCTGGATGCCAGGATTCCCACTTGGTAGCATCTGGCCGTGCCACCTTGAAGGCCATAGCCGCACTCCAGCTGCAGGTCTTCAGACCTGCATTCACACATCCATGTGTGAGTATCATGAGATACATGTATCCCTTCAAACAAAGAGGTATTAGACACACCAGTCCTGGACCATCCCTCTTCCCCGTTACCTTCCACCAAGATCTTCATATCCACAAGGAGGTGGCACAGACAATCTCCAGATCCCAGTTGTGTGTGTATCTGGTCCCACCTACTCACCAGTGAGGCTGACTTGATGCTGGTTTGTGATCATACACTGACTTGTGTAGAGACACTCATCGTTCTTGCTGGTGGCCCAGACACAGACTCTGGCACTCCAGTCACTGGCTCTTAAGACTTCCCATACACATACATGTGCATGTGAAAAGAAGAAATTCACCCAAGAAATTAGTTGGAATTTTATGACAAAATAATACAGACTGTGGTGATGGAGTATACGGCACGTTCAGGTAAGCGCACAGACCAGCACTGTGCAAGTAACCATCCTCTCCTGTTTCCTACACCTCTGGGGTCCAAGCCTTATGAGGAGCAGCTGAGGGAGCTGGGGTTGTTTAGCCTCAGGGGACACCTGATTGCCCCCTACAACTACGTGAAAAAAGAGTGTAGTAAGGTGAGGATCGACAACTTCTCCCAAGTAAAGAAATGACAGGACAAGAAGAAACAGCCTAGAGTTGTGACAGGTAAGGTTTAGTTTGGACATAAAAAAAAGGTCCTTCACTGAAAGGGTTATCCAACATTGGAACAAACTTCTTAGGGAAATGGCTGAGTTGACATCCTGGAGCTGTTTTAAAAGACATGTAGGTATTATGGCTAGGGTTATGGCATAGTGGTGGACTTGGAAGTGTTAGGTTATTCCAGCCTAAGTGATTCCCTGAGCTACTCCTCAAAACACCTCAGGCACACTTTCCTCTCCTTTCATTGTTCTCTGAACATCTCATCATCTTATACAATCCCCAAAAGTCCTTCTACTGCATCCAGTCACAAGTCCCACACCCCTGCAAGCATCAACTTCCCCTTTAGTCCAAGAGGTAAACCAGAAGTAATGGAGAAATATTAAGCTTAGGAAAAAAGTAATAATACTATGCTTTTATCTAAAGGTTTTGTGCTGCAAAAAGACAAAGCATACTATGTTATTTATTAATAATATAAACTAATATAAAGGAACATTCACCCAGAAAATATAGCTAAACAAAAATAGATTAAATCACAGAAATTTAAGGATTTATACACAGAGTAATTTGGAAAGCAACTTTAATTAACCTAGGTTTATATTATGTACTAAAGCTAGCAGAGTTAGATCAGTCAAACAGATTGTAAACAGCAATCTCCCTAGCTGGCTTGCAGATGGAAGACCCTTGTTACAGTTATGCCCTCCAGCTGCTCATTATTACCCTCTTGCCAGCAGAACTGGGAGGGCAGTCACCTCCAGCAGAGTGGTTCCTATGATTGATCCTTCTTCCTCTTCAGGCAAAAGCAGCCAGGTAAACACAGGCAATTTAAATGGTTGGCTTGAGGCTCAGGACAGACATCCTCTTTCATATCTAGCTGTGCTGATAGCTATTGTTCCTAGTCGTCTCTGTGCTGGAGGCTATGCCACTCAGGATGTCCAACCAAGTAGCAGCTATCTCAAGACAACTTCTAAGACAGGCAAGCTGAGATCTGTGTATGCACAGTTTAAGCCCACTTGTTAACCTGTTGGTAGCAGATCCTGTGTTAATCTCTGTTATAAACAGCCTGGTGTGTTATTCTGTATCATTTGGAAACTTCACTGGCTTTGCTCCGAGTGTGGATTAGACAGAATTTGCCAGAAACACTTTACCAGCTGAGCTGTGAAAAGGGGTAAGCTCCAGCCAGTGAAAAAGGGAGAGATTGATGTTGCTATATCAGCACCTGCAGAGGTGTCTCTTTATGGCTTTAGGCAGTTAAGAGGGGCAAGAGATATGATTCGTGATTGTCATAGTTTTGTTCACAAGTGAAGAGGTTTTACAGACACCAATTATAAAGCTTCTTTAGTTCTGTTTGAGCTGAATGATGAAAAGACTTTCTAGAATTTTACAAAGTGTGCTTTTTCATCCATGTTAGTATCATGCTGCCAGTAAAACATTTGATATTGCATCAGATCTCAGGTTCTAAATGTACTACCTAAACAAAAGTTCTAACTAAAAGAAAACTGTTGTGAAAGCATTTATAAGAAGACATTTTTATTTACGTTATATTAGCTGCTAGAGCTAGTTTTTATAGGTGGGGATGTTAGGAAACAAACTGCAAGTATTGCCAAACTTGCCTCCTAATAAACTCCAAACCTTCCGGAGTGTAAGTAGCAACCATTCAGCTTGATGTGCTTTTAAATAGAGGAAAAGGGTTTTAGGGATTAATATAACTTCTATTTTATTAAGAAAGCAGCTTAGAACGAGAAAACTGTATTTGTGATATGCATTGTGAAATCCTAAGTATTTGTGACACACTGAACAAAAGGATAGATTTTGTTAGAACTGAGTGTGTTATAAATGTATTAGCTATAAATATGTTCATTTTGTAATTGTGTTAAAACTGCTGCAAGACATTATCTTGATCTGGAAGGATTTAACAAACCAGACGTTTTACTCAAGCCTCTCCCAGCCACAGAACAAGGAGAGGCTGGACAGAGGCAGAGTTCATCTGCCATGCAGATGTGCAAGAAAGGCCCTCCCTTTGGCCAGGGTCTTTCAGCACCTCAGGACAGTGTGGCATGGCAGTGCAGTCTCTGCATTTGGCAGTGATACAAAGAGGCTGTGACTCCAGTCAGTGATTCTTTGACTGAAAGGAATATCACTCAGTGAAATGTACCGAGCATTTCTTCAGCACCACTTAAAAAAATGCTACGAAACTTACATGAGCTTAAGTGAACAAGTAAAGAGACAAGATTATTACATTAGGGAGGTATCTTTGTAATGGTCAGGCAACTTTCTGCTAGGGTTGTTAGCATGAATTTAAGCTGACACCTTCATTGATAATTATGGTGTTTACAGGAATGAAATCAAGGTGGTACTTGTGGGTTAAAGTGCACAGTCATTTTGTCATATGGAAACACTCATTTTTTAAGTTTTGGCCTGCTGTGGCATCATCTGGGAAATTCTAGTTTTACCAGTGCTCATGCCCCCATTAAAATACAATCACAAATGAAATCAATTATATGTTCAAATGTATTATATGTTCAAATTATATGTACAAATGTATCAATTATATGTTGATATCCTTAAAAGCAATTCTCCAATAAACACCAAGAATCATAATTGAAGTAATGGCAGTAAACAAATGTCCTTAAAGATAAGCTACAGTAAAAGTTTCATACTGAAAATCTAAGTGCTGAAGAAATTACTGAATTATTTATTTAATTTATTTATTTAATTATTATTTAGTCCCATTGCTAGTTGCAGGACTGTCAGGTTAAATGTTACCATGATTACTGCAACTTCTCTTGTAGTATGATGCTAATTTTAGCTCTTTAATCTATTAGAATCACATCTACTTTTAATTATCTTCCTCATCTCTTATTTCTTCTGTAACACATCAACGAAGAGTCCAGGCATTGATGCCCCCTTCCATAGTGCGTTAGATATAAGGTCTTCATTTTGTTAAAGACCTTATACAATTTAGACCAAATTTTATGATACCTCTTTATTTCTGCAGCACCAGAGATAAAAGTTTTAATGTTCTGTTCTCTCTAGAAATTCTTCAGATTTTAATGATGATTCAGTCTCATGCGGTATATGCCTTGTTCCTAAATTTTCTGATTCAAAAATTTAAAAAATATGAAATTCTTCTGTGAAGTTAATAATAATTATGACAATAAGAGAACAGGGGAGAATCCTAGAATCTTATTTAGCTATGTACATTAATGACCTACTTTTCATAAGTACTGAACAATCACTGAATAATCTTCACTGAAGTTGCTAGATGCTGGAAATGAACTTTCCAAATGAAAACCCAAAAAAGTTCCATCTCCTTTCTAAACTTTATTTCATGTATTATATACATGCAATAGCATCAGTTGGATTAACTATCTGTTAAGCCTCTCTGTAGCCCTCAATACAAAATTTCTCTTGAAGTATATTTCAGCATTCATTAATTCTGACAGTGGTAGCTCATAGTTGGTGTGTCAGTGACATCAATTCTCATGGAGAACTTCTAAATGTTGTCCCCTGTGAAGACATTCCATAGCATCTTCAGCCTCACTGGAAAGGTCAGTGACACAGATTTGCTTTCAACAATGTAATCCAGTCCAAGAGTGACAGCCAGACTATTCAGCATGACAGAGGCAAGGAAGGTTTGAAAAGGCTTTTCATTTGTAAATGACACAAACAAGTCACACTGGAAATTCCAACCTTTGCCTGTCTAGAAACATCTCTGAACACAATGAATCAGTTCTACTTGATCTGGTTTAAGTTGTAGAAGGTGAGATGCTGATGTTTTGGCTTAATAATTTCCAGGATCATTTAGCCCAAAGGTATTCTTACATAACTGTTCATGTCCTCCCAATGATTCTGGCATCAATATATGTATCTAAAATCCTTACATATGGATCGTCATTTGCCATTGATAGTCTTTCCAAAAGTCTACTTCCCACCCACATCTTCTAGCAAGCAGAGCTATTTCTTTAACTCTTAATTTATAGCATAATTTATAGTATAATTGCAATATATATGCTTCCTTCAGTTGCAAATATATATACATAGAATGTATCCCCATGTTTAGGCATCAATTATATAAGTATCAAGTCTTTCAATCATTTGGATAGTCTATAACACAAATTTATTCCTTATAGAGGAATAGAGGTTTTTCACATGCTAAAAAAACTAGAATTATATTAACTCATTTACAAAAACACAGATGCTATTCTGATACACATGCAAGCAGAAAAGGAAAATTAATTTCTGCCTGTGTTGGTCCTTGTGACTTGTTATGTGTGTGTATGTACTGTGAGTAACTGTCTGTCTGCTGGCACTCAACTTGCTGGACCTGGAAACACAGAGCTTCAGCACCCTCAGCCTTTTGGGCTATCAGACTTGGCAGGGCTCTCAATTTCTACTTTCCTTCTTGTCCTTGCAACTTGTTCCTCTGACTTATTGTATAGATGACAAATATAACAAACTATATCTGCTGCAAGCTTGGCTTCTAGATAATGGAGGCAGTTCTATGTACTTCATGTGAAGCCTTCACCTTCCCAAAAACATTTAAAAAAATAATAGATAAACCTCCACAATTAAAAATATCCCAAATATTATTTATGAAATATCTTGAAAAGAAGATTATACAGGTAAAGGAGTTGTTTAATTTGAAAAGGAAGAAAATATATGAACACGGATATGTATTATGTTAAAAGCCCTGAAGCTAAAAGCCCTTGATGTTACATGAGCCCTCTTCAAACAGTCGCTGAGTATGAAGTCTTTTTAATAATGCGCTCCTTTTCACATTAATCTCAGTTATGAGAGCTTTTAAGCAAAACAGCAATGACTAGTATATAATTAAAAAGAATGCAAGGAAATTCTTTTTACACTGAAAAAAAATTACTGTCTTTTCACCCTGAATTGAGTAATTAAAAGTTTGCCAATGAAAAGGGAAGACACAATATTAAGAATTTACTCAAGCCTGCTTAAGAAGTAGAATATTTTCATGCTAAGGTCATCACAAGCGTGACATTCACGTGAGGACATGGCGGGGACATTTGGTCATGATTTAACAGCAATACATCTTTTTGGGTTGTTTTTTTTCTTTCAAATATCAAAACCTCGTTATCATTGCAATAAAAATAATTTTCTTTTTAAAAAATAAAAGTAGAGTATATAGGCATTCACAGGTCAGATTTCATGTTATTTACCTTTTAGGCATTGCCTTGCCTAAAACCCTGTGTCAGGTGCATAGCTTAATCTATGAGATGAAAGCAAGGTAATTTAAAATTACTACCTCCAAAATCTACCTAACAAATAACTGATAATAATTACCCAAATAATAATAATTTCCCCAGAAGTTTATTTAGAAGTGGCTCATACTACAGAACACTGACCTTCCACCTGTCTTAAGCACTCATGACCTGTTCTAGTTGCTCAGTGCTGTGATGCCTGTGTTACAAGCTGACTAGCTACACAATAAATGCACTGATTTCAGGCTGCTCTAAGGGCTACCACAGTTAAGAAGATTTCCTGGGAATGTGGACAAACATTTCCCACATGGATGAAAATAAAGTAGGTGAAGAATCTATTCCTGCAGCTGACAGAGCAGAGGCAGCATAGAAAACTGTTCTTACCCCTGTCAGCTGCAGTCACAGATCTCAGGTGAGATTGGGCTGTGGCTAAGTTTCTGTTCTATTTAAGTGCAAACTCTGCTGCATTAACTGAAATCACCTAAGACATTGGAGAGTAATTCATTGGATTTTTCCCAGAAAGGGAATAGAAACACAACACAGTCAGGTACAGACTGTCAAAGAAACTGCTTTTTTACTGAATTTTGGACTGTTACTACCAACTCCTACACCAGACAACTCTTACCTAGAGCAGGCAAATATTCCTTAGCCAAGATTTCAAATTTGACTTGCAAGCCAATGTACCATAGCTCAGATTATTATCAAGGAATGTTACAGCCATTTTTCCACCCAATTTTGCAAACTTGATTTTATCAAGATGATAGGTGTTTGTTGTTTGAATCCAGTTACTCAAAGGATTTAACAGAGACCTTGTTTTAAACTCAGATGAGGAGAAAAGCAAGCTTTCTGCCATCTGCTTTTTATGAAACAGGTGCACCCGTCTGGGCTTAGATAGAGTTCATTTTCTTTATGGTAGATCATATAGGGCGATGCTTTAGACTTTTCACCAAAACAATATTGGTAACACATTAATGTTTTAGCTTTTGATGAGCAGTGTTCACACAGCATCAAGGACTTCTGTTTCTCACTCTGTACACAAAATAAATAGATCTAGCAGGTAAGTAGTGGTGCATAATAAGTTGGGAAGACACACAACCAGGGAGCTGACCTGACATAATCAAAGAGATATTCCATACTATGTAACACCACACTTGCAAATAAAAGGTAAAAGAGGGGCATTTAGGAGGATCAGCCATCTTTAGGTCAGAAATTATCTGGGAAGTATTCGATCCATGGAATTTGGGGAGTGGTTGCCTTTGCATCTCTTGATTTGTCTTTTTTCCCTCTTCCACTTACTATTCAATTATTAAGCATTTATTATTATTACCATTACTGTTTATTTTGATGCATAAATTTTCTCTTTTTTTATCCTTCATTTACTCTTCTTCCATTCCTCTGTCAGAGTGGGAGAAGTAAGCAGGCAGCTTTCTGGTGTCTGGGCCTGTCAGAGTTAACTTACAGGAAGAGAATAAAGTATTCTTTCAGGAAATGGGAGCCAAAATCCAGCCCTGCTCTCATCCTCACTGACTTCAGATAGATGTTTTGCTGACAGATTGTGAGATCTCTGCAAGATTATGATTATCAGATTATGAGATGTGTAGATCCTTTGTCTCTTTCCAGTGTTGTACCATGAGCCTAATAATTTAGATTCGTGCCTATGTAATGATGTTAAATCTTTTTGCTGCATAATGAACATCAAATATCTACTATCAAAAATACTATAAAAAGTCACATCACATTCTTGTCATTTGTTCTGTTTCTTCAATGTACCCTTCTGCTTTGCTTTTACAGAGGTAAAAACACAGTTCAGTAAATGGCAAATAATTATGTTGTTCAAATGTTCTACCAAATGGCATTAAAATTTGAAGATGAATGCCAGAAAAATGTAATGCAAATCTTGAGCAATTGTAGTCATTTGAAAAGGTTTTTATACATGGCATTGTTTGGAGGATTTTTTTTTATTCCAGTAATTATCTGTGCTTATTTTTTTCTTTTTTTTTTTTCTAGACAGAAAAGAAACTGTTTCATTCTGAAAGGTCTTTATAATTAAATCAGTTTTCTGTTTTAATTTTACCTTTACTCTCTATTTTCATATAAATTAAGCAAGTATTCTCATTATTTCTATTAAGAGATATATTAGTTATTATACATCAAGGCACATTTTAATTATGAAGCCAAAAGACAGAAATGTAAAATCATGATCTGTGGGATGATGAATGATTTGGTGCCATATTTCCAATTATATTCAAGTATGCCATTTAGGCACATGTTCAGGCTTTCCTAAATAAAACACCTAAATAAGTTAAGAATCTGTCATTGAAAACAGACTAAAGCTTTTGCCTTAATTTTAGAGAAAATGTGAGATTTTTCTCTATTTTTCCCCTAAGTGATTTTAAATAATTACTGTATGCTTTCATTGTCTCTCAATATTCTACTTTCTCACTTCAGACAACTTACTATTAAACACTCAGGATACTCTAGTAGGTTTCTAACTAACATGTTTTTAGCTAACAAGTTTCTATCTCCAACATAAGAATTCTTGGAGAGAAGCTGGAGAAACCAGCTTTCCAATGCAGCGTATAATTTAAATGGGTATAGTTGTCTAGCTTGTTACTCATAGTGACTGCAGGTCAGTTTGAAAGGACAGTTGTGTTCATGTTAACCCCATTCCTGATACTTTACTCGTTTCTAGGTCTGTTTTTCAGTTGGTTGGTAGTTCTGTTCTCGGTTTCTATTTTCTTTCGGTTTGGGTATTTTGTTAATCTCTGCCCTAAATGATTTTCCAAATCAAGATTTACTTGAAAACTGATATGCAGAATATATATAAGATACATAGGAGCCCTTTAAGCCCTGGAAAAGCTGCTGTTTCCTTTCTGACAAGAGAAAAAAAGGTGGTGGTGGCGGGGGGGGTCTAATTTCTGTGTCTCTCTACCACCTGGCGGGCTTCATAGACTGCTAAAGGTTTTTTCCACAAGATGATGGGTCCTAAGTTAGTTGTTTCCTAAGGAACTGTGTGTTCTATGAATTAAAGACTAGTTTCCTTTTGCAGACAGAAAGATGAGATTACTGGTGTGTTTTAGTCTTTATCTAGAAGGCAAATCTGCTCAAGTTTATTAAATTGTTTGGTGCTGAAGCAGCTAGGCTATGTGGCAGTAGGTATATTTAGCCCAAAGGAAGGAGGCAAAGGTGACATACAGTGCACATTAAACAAAGTCTGGCAAAGAAACTGAGTTTTACTGTTATTGTTATGTACCTAAAAATTACTCCTTCTGCATCCTTGTGTTTACTGCATTGGCGTAACAGCCTAAAAGGTAATTATGTGGTGTTCTGATAGTCTGTTTTCACTATTGCATTCTTCCTGTTTAGTCAAGCAAGGAGAAAGTCATCATCAGTTAGAACTGCTTAAGACTGATTTTTCTTTTCCCTACTTTTTTGCTCCCCAACATGCCCCTCAATAAAAAAAATATTAAAAAAGCCAAACCACCAAAAAAAAAATAAAAAAATCAACATCCTGTTTTCTGGGCTAACCTGAGAGTTTTTGTGTAGTATTCTGTTTTCCTCTGTTGTGTTCTGATTTGAGTAGATTGGTTCTGTTCCACCTTATTTCAGGATCCTAGGAAGCCAGAATCTGTGTGAAGTATTCCAAGAATCACTCATATGAGCATTTCACAGGAACTAGTAACTGTAATTCTATTTGATCCTTAGTTGCAGAATTTTAATAGCCATTTGTTAGTTTGTAACGGAGTACACCCATCAAGCTAAAAGAGACCATAGAAAGTATTTTTCTCCTTTTTTTTTTTTTTTTCCTTAAAAGAAATTAATTTTCTCTCCTGTCCTTTATGTAAAAGGAGACAGGAAGTTAATACTAGTCCATTGGCTAGGACAGTTAAGGAAAGAAAGAAACACTGTTATCTCTCCTTATGAATATTCAATTTTGCAAGTTTCAATGGAGTAAGAGTAACTCACTGCAGAACAGTTTGTGACTGGATAGGTGTGAAGAAAAATAGTATTTAAGATGCAGAACAGGTGTTGCTCATTGGATGTCTGCTCTAATAGATGGGAGTGTGCCTTAGCACTTGCCTTGAAGGAAATGAAAGCTGCTATAATGATTCTGGATGATATATGGAAAATCTGTTCCAAAGAATTTTTATTTCCCTATTAAAATTCAACTTGTGTCTGGTGAGCTAAATGCTTCTATTGACTCAGTCTGTCATATTTAAGCTGCATAACAGAAAACTGATTTTTACTGTAATTTTTTTCAGCTGCGTCAGCATTCTCCTTAAATATCTTACATGAATTTGTGGGAGCATGCTTGTAACAGTGGCTCAAAAGCTAAAATTTGTCAAACAAAGCCTCCCTCCTTTTTCACTTTGATTTTTATTAATGCTGCTGGTTTGTCTTTAGTATTCAGAATATTTTTTCAAATCGGCTGAGGTACTTAAGCATTCAAAATAGGACTAAGAAGCCCTCAGTTAAAGTTGCTGAAATTTCCTGAAGTGGTATTAATAGTAGAAATATTTATTTATTGTTTCAGAAGGTTTATAAACTTCCGAAAAAAGACTTATTCCCACAATAAAAGATCTGTCAGTAGCAATGAGGTGTCTTTCTATATGACTAGGTTTATTTTACAGTGCTTGATTGTTTTTCTCCTTCTTGCATGTAGATATGTATGTATAAATATATATGAGAGTATGTATGTAAGTTCTCTAAAAGTATGCAACATGAGACCTTGGCTTTAGTGTGGAAGCTTTTAGTTTAGTGAACCCAGATGAAAAAAATCACTTTATCAAGTTAGCCAATTATGTAGTGAGTAAAGTGTATAACATTCAATTCTGACAGGTTTGCAAAACAGATTTGTTAAAAGTTTGAGTGACAACAACAGAAGCATGACTATTTTTCAACAGCGCAGATATGAGAATAGGACATAACTGAGAATTACTGAGCTAATACATGGAGATTAATCTCCTGAAAGATAATCACTTCTCATCGTAACCTAGGAAGATGCTGATGAAGTGTAGGCAGTTTGGTACCTCTAGGGATGACTTAGCAGTGTAGTTTCACAGCTTTATACAAATGTCTCAATTCACTGAAGTCTAGATCAGCCATTTGTTTCTTATTCTTGGTAATTAATACTTGAGATTAATTAGCTTTGAGATTGCTGCAGAAATTGCAGCTAGCTTGCTGGCAGTAAGTATGCTCCCAGTTTGTTACATTAGATGGCTTTGCTTTTATATCCAGTCAAATTGCATTAAATCTGTGGTCTAAATAATAAAGTCAGTTGGTTTTTATGTTTTTTTCCTTCTGCTCACTGATAATCTTAGTGATATTTGTCCAATTGAAGAGATGTAAACAGGTATAATGCTCATTTGTCAGTCTCTTATTTAATGGCAAGGTCATGATCCTAGTAACTTTAGAAAACTTAAAAAATAAACTACAGCTATCTATGTGTTTCATTGCTTCTTCAAAACAGGTTTGCTCAGAGAATTTAGGTAACTACATGAAACAGTAACATGTGAGACAAAGATATGAGCAGTTTATTTGGTTTATTTGGTTTGTTTTGTTTTTTAGCAATGAATGATTAACGAGTGATTAGGGAACTGTACATTGAGGATCAGTGTCAGCAATAGAATGGACACAGCAATAGCTGAACACTTATAAAATGTTAAATTATGACCAAAAATTTGTGAAGGGTTTTTCTTGGCAATCCTCCATATTCTTGATGGCATAGACACATTCAGGTTACAACTAGACCAGATCCCATCTCCCATAGGGCACTATAGGATACCCTACTTCCACACGCCCGAACTGGAGATGTGGGTGCTCCGGAGGTATTGTACCCACACAGCCCACTTCTTTCAGCTCACTAGTGTACACACAGGTGGTGAAGATGCCCAGAAGGCCAAGAGTCACCTCAGCCCCCAAAAGGTGTGGATCCCAGTGTGTTGTGCCTCATACTGTTAAACTAGGAGCTGCTCCTTCCACCCTGGCAAAGGCCACTATACCACAGGGAGTCTTTGGCAGCACCATACCATTCTGGGTGCGCTTCTCTCTTCTCACTTCTTCAAATGGTAAAGATTCTTTCATACCTCACTTAAGGATGATTGCTCTTTTTTGTTTGGTTTTCTTACCCAAAATTTTCATGGTCATTCACAGATGACTCTTTATCCCACCAGATATTAATCATTGTTGCCATCAGTGTTGCTTTTAGTTTGTTGTGTGGTTCGGGGTTTCTTGTTTGGTCGGTTGGTTATCTGTTGGGTTTTATTACTTTTTTGGTTAGTTGGTTGGGGTTTTTTTGGAAGTATCCTCTCAAACATCTTTGAATATTCCACTCATATACACTGTTTACATGCACATTCCTATCTTATCATATATTGTTACCCAGGCTGTTTTACCAAGGGAAAACTATTAGTGTTTCTCCACAAAGATATAGTGCTTCTAGTTTATATGCCAGCATGTTGCTACAAGAGGAGCTTGAACTCAGGCTGCACAGAGATCCCATCTGTCTTAGTGAAATATTGAAGTTTAGTGACAAAGGACCCTCCAGATCTCTGCAGACAGCTTAAATGACAGAATGACACCATATATCCTATATTCAAGCTGTACATGGATGCGTGGGCTCTTTTTGTGTAGTTAACCACTTTCAAATTCTATTCTTCCAGGCCCTCTAAATAATACCAATTGCCTGTGGCTTGCAGCAACGCAGCATGAGGTGAGTTTTAGTACACAGGCTTTTTCCACAGGTTGATATCAAATATGCACAACTAATTTTTAAGGTCATCTTCCAGATGTGTTAGAAGCAGGGAAAAATAACACATAGAAGCAATTACATTTTCAGATATTGAAAGGCTAGATGCTTGGGGATTTGCTTTCTGCAGTTATGTTCATGTATGTGGTTTGTTTTTAATTTTTTTTCCTCAGTACCAGAGGTACACATATTCAATTTCTTCCCTGTGCTTTATGGTGCCTATATAGCCTTAATTTCTGCTGTGTTTTATTTTATTCAAAATATCCCAATTAATTTTACTGGAGTAATGTGAAGTAAACATAATGAAGAGGCTTTGGTTATTCCCAGAGAAGGGTCTGTGGAAAATTTGCAAGTGTAGCTTTTCTCTTGCCCTGCTTATCCAGCTCCTTGACAGATACCATGTGAAAAACAAACCAGCAGCATACTTCAAGGCGTGTGTGTCTTTGTTACCTTGAGATAATATAATTTTGTGTACTGTAGCCAGCACTTAGTGCAAGGGTGCATGCATGTAAGGTGTCTGTTAACAGTGTACTATGGTTACTTTCCAAGTTCTTATTTTTCTGCTAGGAGAAAAATAACTGTCATGCACACCAAACTCCAGGACAGGCCTAAGTCTTTGAAGGATATATCTTATTTCAGTTGTCTACACACTTTCTAAAACTTAGCCAGACTGGTATTACATGACACGGTTTGAGTTGAACTCATGCCCCGAATATGTTGAAAGAAGAAGCATTTTATTCCTGCTGTATCTGCTGTGGCTCTGTTTGTCTCTCTTTACAGTAAGTCAGTTTTGTCAGCTAGTTGTTGACTTTCTGAGTTTTGGTAGTTTGGTTTTGTTGTTTGTCTTTTTTTCTTTTCTGGGATTTTTTTTCAGGGTTTTTTGGGGGTTTTTGGTTGGTTGGGTTTTTTGTATAGCTTTGGATTTCATTTGGCTTTTTTTGTCTTCTAATTGCATTTCTTTATTTTCTAGTGTGGTGTGTTTTGTGGTTTTTGGAAGGTTCTTTGTTCTCTTGTTTGGAGTGGAATGTTTTGGGGGGGTTTGGTTCAGTTTTTGGGCTTTTGTTACATTTTTTTTGTATCTGTGTGATTGACTTATCTAGTACATTTGAAAGGGTCCAATGAATACCACTGGAAAGGGGAGGAAGAAACATGGGACTGAACTTCTGACAAATAGATTTAAAGCTGTAAGAGGTATCAACTTTATATTGTGTTCTCTGAGAAAAATCCAGCTTTGATAGTCTATACAGGACCCTCAGCTATAAAGTCTCAGTCCTTAACTGTCCATCTTCTGATGTAGGACAACAGTTTCTGAACTATAAACATTTTATATTACCAACCACTAGAAAACAAGGATATAAATAAAGGAATAATAACCCATCATGGAGTGTGGCCCTCTACATCCCTTTGCACTAATATACTTTCAGGCTCTTGGATCCGTCTTACAGAACTGTGCTTTTGCACAATAGTTGCTATAACATGCCTCTGGGTTTTATTGTTATAAATAATTACAACCATAATAACAGAAACAAGAAACAGCAGCTTTCATTTTTTTTTTGCTTTAGAAAGGAATCTGCCTTTCAGGCAATTTTCTTTGTAATACATCACTTGAAAATCTTTTCCCTCCTTTTACTCTATCTTCATACTTTCTTATTTCAAATTCACGTTCAAATACCTTCTGTATCTATGTTAATATTTCATTCTCATAAATTGATTTTAGCAAAAAAAAGAACAAGAACGATTTTTACATATGTGAGAATGTGAAATTTCAAGGACAGATATTTAATCAATAATTAAGCTGCAAAACAGAGTGGGCTGAATTCTTTCTTTCGGTGTGATCTCCTGAATTTATTGTTCAGTCTATTGTGAATGTAAAAGTTTAAGAAATATTGGCACTCTAATGCTGTTATGCACACACTGAGGGATCAAATGTGATACCATCAGTCACAACCACTGGGTTTGGTCATGAGAGGGAAGCTCATAGAAAGTGAAAGGGGTAGTAATATTTTTTATTTTTTTTTTTGTTTTTAAATGTAAATGTTTTGCCTGAGCATGCAGGAATAGGCCTAAGAAAGCCAAAGCTTATCTGGACCTAGGGAGCAAGTGAAAGGTATTAAGAGTTTCTGTAGCTAGCTCAGCAGCAAAAGGAGGTGCAGGGAAAATAAGGTACATCTGTTTAGTGATGCAGGTGAGGTGCTTGGTGATGGTGGACAAGGAAAAGACTGAGGGCCTGAAATCCCTTCCACCACTTGTTTTCCCACCCCTGTCCCCTTTGTCTTTCCATCCTCCAGATTTCACTTCACAGGTGTGACCCAAGTACTTTTGGGCCCCTTTCACTTACGTGAGATGCCTAGAAGCTATTTCTGTATTGTGGAGGAAGACGGGGAAAACGTTCTGCAATGAAATGACTGGCTAAATGGAAAAGGAGATCACAGGAGATGCTGTATACATATTTTTAGTAAGGCTTTTTATCTAATTCCTTATGGTATTCTGAAATCCAAGTTGAATATAGTTGTGCACTTATAAATGGATAATAAGGTGAAAGCCTGGATCATTGAGCTCAGAGGGTTGTAAGCAGCAATACAAAGAAAAAGTATTGGTCTGATAATCACTGTAAGTGGTGATCATCAGAAATAAAAGGGAGACCTTTCACCATTGCTAATGGTAATGACAGCTATCTGTCACCAAGTTCCCCTGTAGTTCAAACACTCCTAGTGGCCCCAATCTCAGACCTGTTCCAGTCTTATGTTCTCACCTGCTTTGCACCACTATTTCTATGTCAAAATGATATTAAGGGAAAAAAACAATTTCCCTCTTAATGCTTGAGGTACTATTATGATAATATCTTTTTATTCCCATCAAATTCTTGTAAATATAAAGCTATAGAATTTATGTGGCTGGCAAGAGAGACATAAAGATGGTAAATAACAAGAGAATTCAGAACCTCTTCTGTATTCATTAACCAAACTCAATTTGTAATTAGGCCACTCTGTCCTTGTCTTTCCAAATAAGAAATGTTCTGTAGTCTAGTAGGAACATGAAAAAACAAAAGCAGTGAGGAAGTGTATGTTTGAGGCATATTAAGGCAGCATTGGTAGGTTTATAACAGAGATATGCTATTCATAGTCCTTTCTAAACCAAACGAAATTGTATTAGGACAGTCAATATCAGCTATGTAATCTTTTATGAGCAGGGAAACAAACTCTTCCAGTTCAGCTCAAAGGATGCTCTGAATTTTTCTAACTCTGTAAAAAAATTCAAAGGATGTAGAGTGAATGACACTGAATATTCTTGGCTAGCTTTATTTTTTTTTAATTTCTGATTTTGCAGCCTTTCCCTGTGCCACCCTGTGGTGTTGATCATGCCCGATTCTGACCTGGAGAAATCACAGGAAGGTACACTTGTTCTAAGAAAGGTGGTTAATTGTCATTGTTGCATAGATTGATCTGAGCAAGAGTATATTCCCTTCTCATTAAACACACAAGAAACTCAAGTCTCTGGCAACCTTATGGTATTTCATTTTTTTGTACAGTTTACTGAGAATTTTTTAAATGTGTTGCTGAAGATCTGCATTTTAATTATGCCTCATATGCCCTGATTTTTAGTTATGAAGTTTCTTGGCATATCTTGTTACATAATTGGTCACATTTCTGAAACTCTTAGAATATCCTGAACACTGCTGTGCTCCTGGAATTTAGGACAAGCATAGCTGTGTGTACAGAGTTCTAATATCTGCTTTACAGAATCAGTAAGTGGCTTGTAAATGTTACTTTAAAATAGCAGGTTTGCTATGCTTGACAAGTGATTTATTTTCTCAAACCTGCTTTATTAAGTACAGTTTAACATAAAAACAGAATCCTAGGCCCTCTTCTCAAAGAATATAATATTTTATGCATCATGATAGGAATAAATGAAATTTCCTTAGAACTAGAAAAAGTTCATATAGTTCAAGTGAGAGTAATCAGTAAAATCAGTCTTAAATGAGAATAAAATAATTTTATACCTTAGAAGGTATAAGGTTCACTAATTTCTAAGACTGTAGTTCATTGTACTCACCTTAATGTTTTATCTTTTGCCATCATTTTGGGGAGTTTTAGGGAGGCATATAGCATGCCTAAATAAAAAAATTGGAGAAAAACTATTCTAATGCAGATGGAACTATATTTCTAATTATTCATTTTTTGGCAAGCGATCTATAAAAGATCAGCTCAAGTCATAAGTTTCATGACAAGTGGGAAAATAAATTGCTCAAGATAGGATGCAAATTAGGGACAAGGTTCAGCTGACTACCAGAATGTGTAATTGTATTTTGATATGTCACAGAGTAAGACAGTCTCACTTGATTTAAATTTGTAAACTAAAAATAGTTGACTGGAAAAATGGTAGGGAAAGGGTGTATAAAAACTGGTAACTCTTGAGAAGTGTAAATATGACCTTGAAAAATAAATCCAGAGAAGGTTAGAGAATAAGTTTCTTGAATGTAATTTTATCTTACAATAGTATAAAGGTGAATTTGTGATTATATTTGTTTTATGGATGATCTAAAATATTCATAAATGCATCACTGGTGGTCTGAGGGAGAAAGATTCTAACACATGATGAACTGAAAAATTAAAAATATCCTGCATAATGTGCTGATAATGAACAAATTAAAATCAATAATTATGACCAAAAGAAAATCCCATCAAACAAACAGGCTACTTCAAAAACTGTTCCAGGACCAGAAGATTTTAGGACTTGAATACGAGGTGTAAACAAAGAATGATTAAGAGGGTGTGGTTGCACCACTTAAAGGGCTGTGCAATATAATTGGTACTGAAAGCTGATGCTCCTGTAATAGTTCACCCTTATAACTCTTCAGAACCTGATTTTGATGTATCATTCCTTGGTTATACATTTGTGTGCATACCTGCTCACTGAACATTTACTTGATGGCGTATAGAGAAATTCACATGCATGATCTGTGTCTTCATGCATGCAAACTGCCTATCACAATGCTGATTAATGAATGCAAATGCAGCTGTTTTTCAAAGCTAGTGATATCCTGTAACTCAGCATCTGTGGATGTCAGAGTAATGCTAAGTATGTATGTAACATGGATTTAAGAGTTTATCATGAGAGAATAATGGCCAAGCAGTAGATCAGTGGTCAGAGAGCTGATATACACATATACACTGCTGTTTGACATAATTTTTTTCAACTAAAGTTAACCTTGCCCTTAAGCACTTGATTGTATCTTTAATTAAAGGTTTCATTGTGTTAGGCTGGCACAATGTTTGATGGAAAACCAGTGGGTTTTTTTTCCTCAGACAGTATAGACAGTAAAACATTGAGCATGAGAAGAGTGGATTTCTCACAAAAGGCAGTGTGGTGATGTGCAGAGATACTTCTGAGCTTTGACAACATTGTAGCAATAGCCTTTATCCACCTCTGCACAGCAGCGCTACTTATTTGTATCTCAGCTCAGAACAACATTGTACAGTTTGGATGCAAAGGACCAAAATGTATGATCTTATTTCAAGTTTACAAGAAACAAGACAGGAAGTAGAGACATAGAGGCAGAAGGCTGGTTTGCAGAACAAGGCAAAAAGATGGTAAAATTTTAAACAGGACAAGTTGTAGGATAAACTCCTCCCCTTGTCACTGGCCTCTAGGTATGGGAAGACTCTTTAAAGATCACCTGTTTTCTATCATATTTGGGTTTTTTTTACCTTTAGAATTTTTTTTTTTATTCATCCATGCAGACTATAATACTGTAACTTGGATATAAGAATAAGGCAGGAGACAGTGTTGAAAGCATTGATTAAAATGAAGGTAAATTACTTCCACTACTTTAATGTCATTAATAAAATCACTTGTTTTGTCAAAGCAAGCAAAGAGGTTTCTCAAGAATCGTTTACACTTGGTAAGTATTGTCTCTTCCTGACAACTTTGTCCTTTATATGCCCAGAATTATGTTTCAGGAGGACTTCCTCCTTGATTTTTCCCAGGCAAAAAAAATTAATCTTATTGGTCTGTAGTTTTCTGAAGCTGACTCATTGGTCTTTTTGAATATGACTGCAATATTCTCCTTTCTCCAGTTCTCAGATATCTGTGACCTGTCAAAGATGACTGAAATCAGCCACCTCTTTTGGTACCCCTGGATGCCACTCATCTGAACACATGGTTTTTCATGGTTTGAGTTGTCTGAAGTAAACACTATCTTTATCCTCATCCAGTATTCTCTGTTCTTTTTTCTGAATCCTTTGACTGAGCTCAGGTGCCTGGGAGACATTGTCAGCAAAGACTGAGACAAAGGTGGCATTGAGCACCTCATCTTTCCACATCTGCTGTCACAAAATCACTGACCCCTTCCAACACTATACTTGCATACTACTGCAGTGCTAGAAGCAATTCTTGTTGCCCTTGTCATCCCTAGAAGGTTTTCAAGTGAGCTGCAGCTCTCTAAACAACATCCCTGCATGGCTGAACAATACTTCTAAATTTCTCTTTAGTAGGTTCTCCTCAACCTTCTTGTATACTGCCCACTTTTTTTCGCTTGAATTCCACCATGGGCTCTCTGTTTAGTCAGACTGGCCACCTGAGATGCTTGTTTTTCTGGGAGTCAGGATGGACTATTATTGTGTTTGGCTGGTGTCTTTCACAACCTTCTTGAGCATCTTTGTCCTTTAAAATGCCTCCTCTCATGTGATCCTATATACCTGTTCCCTGAATAAGCTGAAAGCTGCTCCCCTTAAGTACAGATTTAAGAGACCATTTATCTCCTTCATTCTCCTCAGGAACTCCACTGATTCATGGTTATTCCCATCAAAGTTACCTTTGACATTACTCAAACACGTCGAGTAACATGTCCTCAAATGGTTCTTTCTTGTTTCTGAGCAGCTGATCCAGTTGTATTTAACCCCTGGTTAATATCAGTATTTGCATCAAGAAGTTACTCCTGACAAAAATCCTGTCAGAGTGATCTACCAGAAAATGGCAAAGTATTCCCCCATGAGAACTGGGGCCTGTCATCCAAAATTTCTTATTCCAAAATAACTTCATTCATATCCTCACCCTGGTCAGGTGAACTGCAACAAACTCCTAACACTGGGTCTCCTTTGCTGGCCTCTCCCTTGATCCTGAGTTGTGAACACCCAGTTAAATTGTTGTCTGTCTCACAGAAGGGCTTGCATACTTCTGAGCTACTCCTTCAGCTGTCTCTTACCTGCTTTGTCATCTTCTTGATATGTCTTCCATGAAGAATGTGTATCCACACATTCCTGCAATACCCATCCATTGCAATAGCCTTTTTGTATGAGTTGTCCCATGATAGCTGAGTAATCTAAATGATGTAGATATGTAAGCACATGCAAAATTCCAGTCTTTGCTGTTTGTTTCCCTGGCTGTGTGTATTTCTGTTCATATAATATGCCTGAGATGTACCTCCTTTCACCCTGTTTTATTACTCTGGAGTTCTCTCCTGTACCTGCCACCTGCCCACCACTTCTTTGCTTGACTGTGGGTTGTAATTTCCTTCCACATCAGTTCCTAGGTTAGAGCTCTACTCAACAGGTTGACCAGTCTGCTGGAAAAGCTGCTCTTAACAGCTTTGTCCTCAGATCTCCAAAGGAGGGCCCTGAGGTCTAAATCCAAAATTGCTTTTGAAGACATCAGCTACACGAACCTCTAATCAATTTCCTTGAATAACATTATATTTTGAAGACTTTTGTGATGAACCAGCTATTAAATGCAATATATGGCAATATCATCATGTAAACAAAAAAGAACACTTAGGAGAATGGATTTCCCCTATAGATTATGTGCTGATTTATTGTACCTTAGGATTTGGTCAACAAACCTCCATGCCACTCCTGTTAGATTAAAAATATATGTTTTTATAATCTCCAAATAACACCTCTATAAGCATTCTTGGTTGCAATAGGCACTGGAAGGTATTATAATTTCTCAGGACAGGTTTTAAATCTCACTGTACTTTTTCTTTGAACTAAATTGCTGCTGCTCTCAGGTCACTATATTTCTTTCTTGTGGATTGGGAAGGCGGGGCAAGGGGAGGCTTGAGATACTGCTGTCATGAATGGTCAACCTTTGCTGTGTTAATCCAACACTGACTGCTCCTTTTTCTCCCCAGGAAAAACTTTTATAAGTCTTTAAGTACTATTGAGAGCAAGAGGGTAAGTGTTCTGTAATGACTCTTAGGTCAACAAGAAAAAAATAGAAGTTTCTGGGAAAGTTTGAAGAAGAAAAAAAATGAACAAAAACCTGTCAAAGGAAGATAGCTTTCCTTTGCCTCTTGTGCAAAGGTATTCTGGGGAATATTTAGTGTAATTGGAGTAACAATGTTGTATATCAATAAACAGTGAAATAATACACTCCTATATGTCAAAATTACAATAAAATCATGCATTTGGGCAGATCCTTTTCAGGTCTGAAATCAGTGCAATTCAGTCTTAAGAGATTTCTTTTTCAAGAAGAAAGATTTGAGACATTTAAAATTTTTAGCATTCCAACCAAGTCTATATTAGAGTGCATTAGAATCTGGATATCCAGTAGGGAATAAAATTTACAGAAAAAAATTTAATAATACTAAGAAGGTTGCCTCTGTTTTCCTGCTTGTAAAATTTGAGTATACTGGGAAAAACACTATACAGATTTATCCCTATGCAGATTAATTCCAGTTGCATGGGTAAACTGAACCAGAATTTCAGTAATTATTTTTCTGTACATATATTCTGATGTAGTGATGCAGAGGCAAGGAGTTTTTTTCTATGATTAAAAGATAATTCAGTTTTCTTAGGAGTAGAGAATGAAAAATTGCATAACTTGTTACATATTATATTAACAGACTTTTCGTTATTAAAAAACTTTAGTAAGAATTTGATCTATTCAAAAGTAATTGGCAACCAGATTCAAGGATTGCAAATGAACATTTTTACCGTCATCTGATTCTTTTCCTTTACACAGTTCTAGTGTGAAAACAAAGGATAGAAGCTGTAAGAACCTGCAAAGTCTGCTTTCTGGTGCTCAGAGGTAGAGATCTCTCCTTGAGGCATGATATCTGATCCTTGTTTTTTTTACAGAAAGTCAATAATTTCACAAAGGGGGTAATACATCTTTGGAGTTGGAGTATGTCTCATCCAGACAGTACACTCAAAGTTCCTCAGGTTTAGAGAGTTAAGATTTAGATTCTCCCACCTCATTTTGTGTAGAATGTACCACAGTCCAGATTCCTGCTTCATGTATTGAAAACAAATCTTTTATCAAGCTATATGAAAATAAAGGAACTAGTTCTGAATTATTTGAGTAACATAACAGTTACATGTAGGATAATTTGGTTATCACCTCTGCACTGTGTTGCTTTTTTTTACAGTACCAATATCCTCCAAGATAGATAGTAACCTTCCCATTTGTATGTGGAGAAAAATACCAGAATTTATCTCCCAATAGGTATGGCAGATTTGACACTTAATGATATTACTGATGATAGTACAATAAACTTCAAACACAGAGAGATTTGAGAGGTCTGGCTGGGGAAAAAAACCTTTTTATTTTCATCCATAGGTAAACTTCTGTAGTAGTTTTATTTTAGTACTGGTTGTCACCATGTTTAGGAAAAGCCAAAAAAGAAAAAGAATAAAGTTATATTTGTCTCCCTTTGAGAGCTAAGTATTAATTCATCCTGATCACTTAACTTCATTTCTGTCTTTATAGCTTTTCAGCTATGTTTTTAATTAAGCCTAATCAAAATGTCCAGTTTCTCAACTTTCAGTATCCAGAATTCACTTTGCTAAAGGCTAATGCAATTCTGTGTAAGTGTTATCTTTTTATTTTTTTAATTATTTTTTTTAAACTTAAACAGTATACACACGAGTTTATAACTCGTGCTACATGATGAACACCATTGGTATTCTGAATAATTATTTAAAGAATATAATTGTAATGAAACAAATGTATTTTCATATTGGTATTGTTTTCATCTTGTTATTGATTTCCTGCCATGTTAAATGCGTGTGTTTTTGAAAAAAATTACTGCATGATTCTAAGTTCTTTAAACTAAAACCATACAAACAGTACATGTTAGCTTCATGAGTATCAATCTAGGTTTAAAATAAAATTTTAAAAATAAAAAATGCTTAGTTAATCTCAGATCCTAATGACTTCAAAATGAAGTCCCGGGAAGACACAGTTGCTTTCCCTAATTGAATGTGAAGGTGAAGAAACACCTTTTTTTTTTTAATGTCTTTGAGGTGAAAAAGTGTTCTGTCTTTTCATTAATACCAGAAGACACAGCAGAAGTTCTTATTACATCACTGATGCTAAATATCTTAGGTGTCATATTTGATAAAACAGATATATTCAATATCCAAACATCATCTGGTGAGAACTCCTATATTACTGTATATTTCAACTATTTTCTAATATCTTCTGTTTGTACTTGTGTTCACAAGTATAAAGTTTGAAATAACAGAAACTCTTGGAAACGTGTTTGAAAATGCTTTTGGTTTGTTTTGCCATCCATTTTTGTCTGTATGAATCTCCACAGTCAGGAGTGCACAAGGTAAACACGTGTCACTGAGTTAAATTACTCCCTCTAAAACCTGTGTCTCTTCACATGTCCAAATAAGTCTTGTAACAGTCTGTTCTAGTGTTTGTAACCTACATAATTCTGTGAGTTCAGCCATATGTTTCCTGAGGCACAGAGTTTTGATGTTTAATTGGTAAATTTATTGCAATCTGGATTACAAAAATCTTTCTTCCTCATCTTCTAATTTTTTTCCTGTTGAAAGTTTTCTCAGTAGAAGACTTGCAGCAGTAGATTTCCAAGGAGTAATTGTGGTTATGCAAATATTATTTTTCATCACTCTTTTGGAGAAAGAACATCAAATGCATTGACTATCAGAAAACATTTCCTCAAGAAAAGCTTTTTACTTGGCTAACAGAATAGTTAAGAGCTGAGGTTTTTGTTAATTTTGTTTCAGTGTGTGTTTGGTTGAGAGTTCTTTAGAGAGGGAAGGAACTTTCAAGGCAATATGGTTTTCAGTAGTGGCTAGTATATTTATTTTGATAATAGATTGGAAGGAAGCAGAGACTTGATATTATGTTATTCTCACATCCTTCATAAAAAAATGAAACTAGAAATATTGTGGGGTTTATTTTATTATTATTTATGTGAGCCAAATTCATGGCTGCATCCCAGAAATTGATCTCCAACAAAAAATTTTGTTTCATTCAGTGTGAGGAAACAGTTCCATATATCTTGAATCCAGTGCATCATGATTTCTTATGATGACTCAGTTGATTTATTAAGCAAAACTAATAGTTTCATGGCTTCATATATATCACTGTCAAACCTTTCAGTTCTCCAGGCTGAAGAATCCTACCTCATTTATTGTATAATTTTGATCACCCTGATCAGTATATCTTCTAGTATTTATATTTTTATTTATTTAGAGGAGAAAGTTCAGAACAGTGAAAAATCTTAATGATATACCTGCAGCTTTATTTCAGCAGAAGAATTCATTCTGTTTGACAACCCTTCCTTAATTCTAACCCTTCATTCTATTTTGCTTTGTTGTTTTCTTTTTTGAGTGACACTGGACAGTAAACTTCTGGAATCCCATCACTGCTAAGGAAGGACAAGATGTATTTTTACTAAGTGTTACTAAATTAATTTTATCTGCAGTCACTCAGTATAGAAAACAATATTCTGTAGCTTTCAGATGTGACCCCAGTCCATGACAAGCCAAATTCTCACCCTTATTTTTTTCTAAAATCTCATTTTAATTAGCTGAATTTTCTTTGGACTGAAAATTTATGTTTAAATTTTATATTGATATTTAATAATATTTGTAGCCAATATATTAAAGCACCTTATAGAAGTTACAGTACAAAAACCTTGTTCTCCAGCCAGCAATTTTACATCATATCCTCTCTATTAATTCTATGCCCTCCTAAATGAGCATGTCACACTAAATGTATAATTAATTACCCATCATCATTTCACTGATGACGCATAAACATAATCAGAGTGTTCATCAGGGGATCCAAACTGATTGGAAATAGGCTTAACTTACTAGGGTTAGGCAAAAGATGATTCCTTCTTTCTTGCATATATAAAGCACTATACTTTGGAAGGACCTAGAACATTTGTGCATTTTCCTTGCATCTCTACATAAGACACAGATTAGATTAAGAAAAAATGTACAGCTTGTTATTGTAGGGTTGTACCTATCATGTGGTTGGTTCTTTATCACACAAATCAGCTTTTCAATATTATCTGGAATTCTGGATTTATTTCTTTTTTTGTCAGCATAATACCAGAATATTCTAAATTCAAGGCATACTTCTTGCTTTACCACCTTTTAATATTTGAACTTGAAGTTTTGTGTGACTGAGTCGACCATAATTTTATGCTCCTAAAGATAAAGGTGGCAGCATGGTATCTGCCAGATGCTGAGAGGTCAGACTGAAAAAGAATATGAAATCACCTCTCTTCTAGTTCAGTACAAGGTGGAGAAAAGCTAAGTAGGTGCCAAAATGATTCCAGCAAGAGGAGACGAAGATTAAAAAAAATGTTTTGACTTTTGTTCTAGCAGCTTATGTGAGATAGGAAACTAGAGAGAAGTGGAAGCAGGTTCAATAATTATCCAGTTGTCTAACTCTGTTGTCACCATACACTGCCACACTAAGCAGTAGAGGTTAATTTATGTAATTTGTTCTGTTTTACTAAACCTTAGAATAAATACAGGACGTCCTACTGAAGGTCTTTATTGTCCAGCATTCTGGATTGGATTCATCGGATAATAACAAAGAATTTTCTGTAATCTTGAAATCTACTTCAAAAGCAAGAGCTGTGCATATAAATACATACAAACACACACCTAAGTTGTCCATCTGTAACTTTTTTTTATCCTTCTTCCACTTTTGCTTCTGAATTTTTCTGCCACTTCTCTTTTGATCAGGCCTAAATAACTAACCATTACAGCATATGCAGCAGTTTGTGGATCTTTTCAGACTGATATCATACTCTGATTTCTTCACTTCTATTTGTCTTATCAAATGTATATTCAGCTAACTTTAAACAAACTACCAACCTTACCACAGTTAGAATCAGCTTCATTTTCTGGAATCATGTAACGAAGTTACTATGTAAGAGGAAAAAGAGTTAGGAAGATGATTTTCCTGAACTGGACTTACTACAAGTTATAAAACCTGAAAGTACCTTTGGAAGAAGTGTACAATTTTGTGGCGAAATGGTAGAGTCCAGTATTGCTGTTTGGGGAATTCTCTAGATGCTGGAAATCCTTGAGAGGTAGATAGTAAAAAGACACAACATCTTTCCTTTTCCTTTCATTCTAGTCTATCCATCCTTCTCTGACTGCCAGTAGGATTGGGAGAAACTTAAGTGGTTCATTGTTATTTAAGCTGCTCTCTTCATGACACTAGTTTGCTGAGTATGAACTTACCAAAGGAGTAGTAAACATGGTATGAACCTGCTTTTATACTTCTTTGGCTTCTTTGTTCCCTCAGTATTATACTTGAAAGCACATTTGAAAAGTGTTGGTTTGTTTTTTTTTTTCATTTGTTATTATTACATGCACATGAAAAAGTTGGCTGTTATCCTGAAAATAGAATAGAAATATGAAAACTATATCTTGCCTATTTGGTTGTTCCAAAACTGTTTACATTGAATGCTATAGAAGCCAGCTGAAATTTGCTTTTGTAAGCTTACAAAAAAGGAATACTAAGATATAAACATTTTTTAACCATTACCTAAATATTTAGAGACATCACCTTAAATAGAATCACATACCTTATAATTAGAAAGAACCCTTTCTTATAAATTACAGTACCATAACATAGATACATACAAATTATGCATTAATGTGTCCTTATTTTTGAATCTTGAAATTAGTTTGGAAGTTCTAAAGAAATATATTTCTATCAGTCCTGTACCAATTGCATTATACGTATTTGCTGTTCTTTGTTCCTTTTTTTCCTCCCAGAGGCTTTTTTTTTTTCCCAAACAAGTACAGAACAGGTATTTTTCATTTCCTGCCCCCTGACGCCCCAACCCCCCAGTTTCTTGGTAATTGTATGTCGGTCTTTAAACCAGATATACTTGCTTTAGAAGAAAGCTGTATAAATAGCCAGACTAGAATCCTATGATTTTACTAAGGAATACACTCATCTAATGCTAGCGCTGCTTTCTTTTTTAGCAAAGGCTAGATGATTTGCATATTTATGAACTATTAAGCATCTTCTATACACTCCCCTCAGGAGGCTCAATAAAGACATGAAATTATTTCTGCCTAGGTCACATTTATTAATTTCAGTCTCTGCATAAGATTTACAATTTACTGCAACACAGGGGGGAGAAATGAAGACAGGGTTAAAGGGGAGCATAAATTGTTCGTTTTTGCTAGTTTATATCATCCTCTCTTGCCACTCTTAGTGGTTCAGGAAATTTATTTTATCTTCCTGTAATCACCTTCCTGGATGCAGTGAGTAAACAAGAAAATGTAGATAGAAGACAAAATAAACAAACATAAGGTCATGCCTTGCATACTACAACTAGTATAAAACAAACTTGAAAGCTTGATTGAAGTTACTCATTAAAATACTGCTACTGCTGAAAAAGGTGGAGGGGTAGCTCATTCAAGTGCAGTGTGAGACATCCAGGGTCAGGTGGCGAGCTAAACTCTCCATTGGCTTGTAGATTCAGACCTCTGCTTGTGGAAGGAAGAATCTTCTTTGACACATTCATTAGTGAAGACTAGGAAATGCTAATTGAAAGCACATTCAGATAAAGAAATTTGCAATTTAAAGTTTATTTTTAAAAAGTTCTGCCCAGTTTTTATTCTGAAAAATCAAAGCCTAGTCTGTAACTGAGGTAAAAGGATAGAGGTGATGGCACTTTCTGTGATGTTTAGTGGGAAATTGTATTCAATGGTTTGCAAGGTCTCTATAGTAATTCTGTATTTTGCATAACACAGAGGCAGGGAGTGCGAGGAGTTTCGACCTTCGATCCCTCTCCCCACAAACACATTTTTTATGTGTTTATTAAGTATTATTTATTTTCCAATTTAATGGCTGTTTTGGAGCTTCCTCTCTTAAGACAAACAAGCAACCAAACAAAGACAAAAAAATCTATGTGCAATCCAGACAGCTAAGGAATAAACTCTTTCTTCTTAGATTCTTGTTATGGAGGATGATTTGTTCTTGATCTGCAGTTATGCTGAGATGGATAATTTGATTCACAGCCAGAGAAAACTGGAGGCTTTTATTTCTCTTTTTTTCCCCTGAAATTCTGCATTAATTGTTTTGTTTTTCTCAGTATAGACACTCCACTGACATTTTAGGATTTGTTAATAGTTCTAAGCTTCTTGGAAAAAATAGCAGCCTTGCTGATAATAAGAAAGTTGTCATTCCATAATGGAAATACATGGACTTTTACTAAAGACTTGTTATTCCACTTAGCAGGGAAGGTTTTGAACACATCTTCAAAATAAGCCCTTTTGAGCAGTAATCAGAGACAGCTGTTCAAGTTACAAGTACCCTTTTTCTGCTATGAAAATAGCTGTGTGCAGTCCTGGGTGGCAATAGCCTTGCCTCTATCAAATTTCACCCTGAAGACAGGTAAAAGCTCAGCTGCTTCTGCAGCTGAATCTGTGGCCAGTTATTAAGGCAGTGTCATCTCTGCCGTTCAAAATAGCATTAAATATTGAAACTAGCACGTGATTTAATCTAGTAAAATTGGAATAGACTGTCCAAGAAAGTAAACTGGCAAATGGGCAACCAGTTGAACATGTTATATTTTAATTTGCAGAGACAAAAATGACAAGCAATTTATTTACATAAAACTGTACAAAAGCAAATTAAATTATGTAAATATTTCATAAATAGAGGTGGACTAGCGTTTAATACATTTTGCCATGTTTAGCATAGTTGCGTGCATAGTGACTCATAATAAACAATGATAAATTGTTCTCTGCTTCACTATCAACATCCAAGTTGCAGAACAATAGTCAATGATTATTATTACAAACAGATCGTACCACACTGAATGCAAGTGCTTTAAAATTTAGGAAAAGTTGTCTGAAAGCATACCCCAGGTAGCTGGCGAATGTTGCCTTCTTCCTAGTGCTTACACTCTTTCAGTCAGTAATACAACTTAACTGATGGGCTTTCATTTCTATTGCTTTTTCATCTGCTTCTTTTCTTAAGGAAACTCTGTATATTTATCACCAATGAAACGGAAGGAAAAATATCTCGTTGTTCAAGTTCCTTACAAGCGTTTGGTGATGGCTGGATTTACGGCAAGATCGTTATCCATATTCATTGTTTTTCTGCTTGACAACTTCTAGGGTAGTCTTTCAGCCAATCATTTCAATCCCATCTAAATTCTTCCCCCACATAAAAATAATGTTTAGCTTTTTTTTTCCTGAAACTCAGGCAGCAGGCCAGTCAGAAACCATATTCAGTAAACATAGTGGGTCTGAGATCTGGAATAAGCCTTAGATTTTAGACCAAAGCTATTGAACTTTCTAATACATATAAAGTTATATATTAACGCATCAATCTATAAAGGTGTCCTAATGTAAAATACATGCAAAGCTCATCTGAGTTTCCCATGGAAGGAAAGAAAAAGATGATTTCTATTCTGTACAACTAAAATGTTATGAAGGCTAAAAGCAATTGAAAAAAATTGTCAATTTTCCTGGTAACATGAACTGGTGACACCTTGCTAAATAGCTATCATATAGACTGATCATACTTTTCCAGGCAGCAGAATTAAAAACAAATTAAAACAACCCCAAACCCCGCACAAATAGTAATAAAAAAATCCTCAAGACCTACTTAAACCACAGCCTTGTGTTAATAATTCTTAAGACTGGTCCATTAACTGAGTTTGGCAAAAGGCTTGTTTTTAAATATATCATTTATAATTTCTCAGAAAATAAACACAGGTAAATATACAGGTTCAAAAAAGTTGGGAATAGCCCCTTACCCCTCAGTGTCCAAACCCAACTACCACTTTACCATAATAATAGGTATAAAAGGCACAGTTGCATATTTTGCATTCACCCTAATTATTTTTTATAGCTTTATTTGTTTGTTTTTTATACAAAAGCACTCTATTTATGGAGTGGCACCAGATTTAACCTATTTCAAATAATGAGGAAAAATACAAACACAAAATATATTTGTATGTCATGCCAGGTCAGAAGAGTAATCAGCATATTAATAGTGGCTAGTTCCACAAGAATTACTGTGAATACTTACAGGAGATAGAATTTTAAAAAATTCTTTCACACGCATTTTAGATCTAAGGAGATGCACACAAGAAAATTATTTCATGACTGTCTTATGTGGTGCAAAAATTGGTGAGTGACTGCTGATCCATTTAATCTGGAGGTCTACTATGACCTGCATTATTAGCCTTGTAGAAAAAGTGTCTAAGAATATATGGAACCCAGCTACCTAATTTATTTTCTTGTGTGTAATATTAAATAAAATCTTATTAAAGGAAGTTTGGTTGAACATTTGTGTTATGCAATTGTGTATTCTGTTGAAACGTGCAAGAAAAATGTGTTTACATTACATAAGCATTTTTAGAAGCATTTTTAAACAGGTACTTACAGATTATACAAAGCAGTAACTGCTATATGCAGTCTCATAACAAAGTACTAGCTTGCATCTCTCCATATTACTTAAATAATTAAACATAAAAATGTTCAATCATTATTAATCTTTGATTTTAATATTTTCTTTCTAAAATGTCCCATTCATCATAACTGCTATACACAAACTAATGTTACTTGAAGGAAGTAAACTTTAGAGAGGAGAATGAAAAGGCCAGTAATGGCACAACCCACTAAATGGAGAAGTGAACTCAAAGGATAAATGTGATGAGCTGTTTGGATTTACCAACCTCTACCTTAGGCTGTTTAAGGTTATTTCTATGCAATTCTTCAAAGCAAGAAACTACCCAAAGCTACATTATGACTACAGTTACTAGAGAGCCATCTAGCCATGCCATCACGCCAGATTCAACAGCCAGGGATCTGAACGCTTTCCCCGTCCTTGAGCTGTCCTTGCTGTGTTGTTTGATTGTCACTTTTGTCTGAATGTCTGAGCTTGGTCTGTGATTATTACTACATCAACTACAGAGCAATTGGTTGATGTTCTGCATGTTTTGTTGCTTTTATTGCACAAAACCCTGTTTCATTTCCTCTTCCTTCCAAGAAGCACTCACCATGATAGTTGTTACAGCTCTTGCATATCACAGTAGCTTGGATTCCTTTTAAGTCATCTTGACCTCCTAGGTATCATACCACTGTTTATGAGACCATTTTTTACTAATGCTAAATGTTCTGCATCTTGATATCATTTAGTATTGCACTTCGCTTGGTTTTAATGCACTTGGTTTCAAGAAAGCTTTCATTATCATCCTCTTTGACATAATTGAAGCAGTTGATAAGCTGCAACACTGATGACCAGACTTAGCAACCATGCCTTGCAATCTGAATAGAAGCCTTTGTATCCAAGTTGTAATGTTCTCTTGTTACTGCATTATCCCATTGTCCACCTTTTTCCCTCCCATCAAGCATTCCCATCAACACAGCCTTCTCTTCTACTATTATTTTTTAATTTTGATCTTAAAAATTCCCTGGAACTAGCATATGCAGCATATCATATGCAGCATGTGCTGCAATATATCATGTCATTACATAAAAAAAAGTATCAGTTCCTTTGGGCATTCAACTGAACCACACTGGAAAAAAAATTTGTCATCTGGGCTTGTGAACTGTGCTGCTGTGTAGAATTTAACAGAAGTTGTGTTATGAGTACATGTGGTTTTTTTGTGAATACATTTATTTTCTAAGTCAAGCCCCAATACTTAACAGTTCCCCTGATCCATTGTGTGATCTTTGGCCTTTTTGTTATTACAATCTTTCCAGCTAAATGTTAGTCTTGCCCAAAATAATGATTTTAACAGTTTATCATTGCTATCCTATGGTATAAGTGTTAGTAATTGTGTTTACATTGAAATAATCATTACAGACAATGAGAGAGAAAGAGAGAAAGAGACACAGCAAGACACATTTGTTCTATGGACAAAACAGAACCAGAGTTCATGAATCACAGGAAAGTATGCCGTGGTTTTGACTGCAGTCTCAGGCTGAATATATTTCTGTTGCTTCCAGCCTCAGATGAGAGGTGAGAATATTAAAGCTGTGGTCTTCACAAAGTGCCTATTAATGATTATTCCTTTATATTTATCCTATATCTTTACGGTTTCTGAAGGATTGTCCCTGATGGGGATCAGCAATATTCAGATGGTATGTTTTGAATACATTTTCCCTGACCTGTTATCCTCAACAAGCCAGATGACAAACAAACAAAATGAGTGGCTTAATTCATGCTTCTGCAGAGGGGAAACAACAGTGTGTTGTGTTCTTTTTAATCAAGCTTGCTACTATGGGAGTAATTTGCAACCATAGATCTAGGAAAATAAAAATCAGCGAGGGGGAATTAGACATGCAAGTAACAACAATGTTTTCTACATTGTACAGTATAGTCAGGCAGACAGTATAATTACATGCCTGCTATGGAGGCAGAAGTGGCAGGCAGATCTTTTGTCTCTTTGGTGGCCCCCTTTCTTTTGTTTCACATTTTTTCTTAAAATTGTTGTGATTTTAAGAATTTTGCCCCATTTCTTTCTTATATTATGAAAGAACTTTGTTGCTGCTTTTTAGCCTACAGGTAAACTTCTCTTCTAGTTAGGGTATTGACAGGAGATGGCTTGTATTCCCCTGTCTGTGTAAGGGGGATATCCTCTGGATTGCCTTCTTCATTTTTGCTGAAACTAGCTGCGCTGAAGGTCTCATAGGATGAGGTCAACTTTTTGTTAAGGAGGTTTCTGTTGCGATCACCCATGAGGGAGGCTTCTCCATTGGCCAGCTTTTCCTGACTGCCCCGTTCATCGACAGGCATGAAAGTGGAGAGTTTTGGCTGGCTCTTCTGCTTTCTCTCCGGAGAAGTGCGGACTGGCATCCAGCAGGAGTCTGAGTGGCCATATTCATCACATTCTCGGGTGCACTTCCCTGTTAGGGCTACATCTGGTAGAGGCCGTGAATCTGAAAATAAAAGAGAGTTCTCTTTACAAATTGATATTACAGTGACTGCCATTGAAACTGAGAATCCTGAAATTCACAAAAGGTATTTTTAAAGGTCTTGGTGGGAATGTTGCAGTAAGTTCCTCAGTAATAATTTTTTCACAGTGCATGTGCCCAGAGGCAACAAGCAGATCTGTACAGTTATCCTCAGCCTTAATAACTGAAATAAAAAACAGGCTACTAATCCTCTTCCTGTGCCTGTAAATTAATTCCAGAAGCATTTGGCATTAAGTACTGAATTAATTTTGATGTCTGAAAGAGTCAAAGAAGCACTTAATTCCATACTGCCAATTTTCTAGAAATTATTAAAAATACCTTTCCTTGAATTTTTTTGTACAGAATATTCCGAATTTATGTGGAAGGATCCTTAAACCCTGCACCCTGCAAATACTTACAACCATACTTAATGCCCTGAAAATGAGCAAATCTGTTATTGATAAAGGGACTGAATTTTCATATAATGTAAACCTCTGCTTTCATTTCTGAGGATTGGGCACTTGAGTTGTTAGTCCACAATATGTTACATAAGTTGTACAATCAGTAATTGCAGAAGCATGCAAAATGTCTGCTGTGGGCTTTAAACTTTATCAGTAGTACAAATAAAGCCATTTTGTGTGTATATGTGCATGGTAAGAAACAGGATGATTCTGAGTGCTGCCTAAGAGAAATATTTTATATGTTGTTTGTTATGTTAGAAGGTGTTCTGTTGCTGTTCACTATCTCTAATTTCTCTGTACTTGTGGGAGCTTTCACGGAAAACCAACAAAATTCAGGGGCCTGCAGAGTTGACTGCTACCTATCTGTAATGCAGTATATTTAATATTTGTATTTGTATTTTGATATTTGCATACAACTGAATTTAAAAGCTACCTCAACTAATTTAAGGAATGGGTAAGATTCTTAAACTTTGCTTTTATTCAGGTATAGTGTATTTTGTGGTCTAAAGGAACAACTGAAACTGCCTACAAAGTAATAACATGATATTCAAACAATGTTGAAAAAGAACATAAATAAAAAAATAAATTTTTCAAGGGTGTTTGATATGACTTTCATATGATATGAATTATTTGATGAAATATTTAGTTTTGTTTTATAAAAAAATCAATTCTTTTAGAAGGGAGCAAGGAACTTCAACATGGAAACATAATCAGGTACTTCATATGGGCCGTGGCATCTTTCTACCTTCCTGCTACAACAACAAAGTTCTTGTGAACAGTAATTTTTGCCTGTAATAACGTGTGCCTTATAAAAACTCTTTCAAAGGCCAGCTCAGCCTTCATTCTGTTCGTTTTGCCTATTTTTCTTTGATTTTTGCTGGTAGAGTACCTTCTCAAATTATGACAATTCCAATGGTGGATTTTTTTATAAATTGATAAAAAAGACCATGGCTGAAGATAAACAAAAAAACAAACAAAACCCCAGAACCAAAAATTCTTCTCTCTTCCAGAATAAGCCATTTTAATTTAAAATATTTACAACAGGTGCTTGCAGAGAAAGCATATTTAATTTCAACATCTGTGGATTTAATCCTGATAGAATTGTAAAAGCTCTTGAAAGTCAGATTTATCTTCACCCTGTCCTGATTATTTTCAGGCATTTAAACATCAATTTAATAAATAATTTGTTACAGTATTGTATAGAGTTTGTACGCTATTTGGTATTGACAGGTGTCAACATTTTATAAAATCTACTGTATGTATTCTGAATACTGTATAAATTTTCATATTTCAATGAAATATCACTTACTTTCATGAGGAATCAACCCTGGTGTCTAGATAACTGAGTAACCCTGTAACTAAGATGTGTAAGGCCAGGAGGAGGGACCTGAGGGATTTTTTTGTTTTTGTTTTTTAATTTTTTTCCCCCAATTTATTTTAAGACTTTTTCCCATAGACACAATTCCCATTTTTTTTATTTTTTTTTTTTTCCCCAGAGAAGAATGCAATACTGTGGAAACTTGTCAGCCTATCAGTTTTCAGATAGCTGTGTTCTGCAAACATACACAGAATGTGGGAATGGTAGCAGGACAATCCTCTGTTTGTCAGCTAAATCAGCATTATTCTGACTCTCCCTAAAGATAAGAAGCATAATTGACTCCTCAGCTCCCCTGATGTGCTTTGATTTTTGAGCAGAATTTTTCATATTTTTACAACAGGGCCAATTCCCTTAAATCTCCATAAACTAGACAAACCAATACCTTATTTCTGAAAAAAAACAACCATTAAACATTATGCTTGCTTCAAGTATTTTAATTATTATTTATTGCATTTAATTATTATTATTGCATCTGCTCATCAAGGCAATATGTCTGACTTTTATTTAAAACATAAGAATATATGTTTATTGAAAAGATTTTATTTTGCTGTTGTTTGAGTTTGGGGATTTTTTTGGATTGGAACAATTAGCATCTCATGATATCTGATGGAATCTTTTAGCTCGAAAATACTTCGAGTCAGTAATACATGGGTTCATAAAAATTCTCTCCTTGCTGAGGGCCTCTGAATCATGCACTTGAAAATGTAACATTTTGCATTATAATATTTCTCCTGTTCACTTCTGGACAAGTACTGGAATTCCTTATTGTAAATCATGAGGACTTAATGTACAATTCAGCCTATATGCTGTTTTAAGAAGCAAAAACCCCCAAGACAGTGTGTTGCTGCATGTTGTCCTGTTGGGTTATGAGATAAACCTTATTTTCATACCCACAGAAGAGCTCAAAGAGACACCAGAAGAACAATACTAGCCCAAATAATACCCTGGCAGACATACCCAGGCACACCATAGGGCAATCAGACCCTCAGAGGTCCGTCTGTCCAAGCCCAGAGGGACACATGTGTGTATAGTAGCAGATAGGAATTCAAAATAAGGATTCAGGAGGAAATATTGTCTTTCTGTGTAATTCTGGGGGTTGCTGTCTAGGTATGTAGAGCACATTATAAGATATGGGGAAAAGAAATTTGAGACAGCAAAGGGTTTAGATGATGTTTAGGGCAGAAACCATTGGGAACACAAGTGAGGAGTTTAGGTGATAGTGGAGAAGTAGAGATATAAGGTGATAAAAAGGCCAGACACATGTAAATAGTTTGCTGGGTAACAAGTTTGTCTGGTCATGTTCTGTGCCACATGAACACCACCTTTTCTGTGCTCTTATTAAATTCCTTTCTAACTCGTTCCTGGGAGTAGGCTCTCTGTTCTAAATGCATGTATGGATATGGGCATGTCCACTGTCACTAGCAGTCTTTCATCCTGACCAGCCAGAGAAGAGGACAGAATGAGGCCCCTGGTGCTGTTTGTTTACAATGGTTGTGTCAAGCAATACTTAGTTCTGATCTAGAGACACCATGAGAAGATATGCTTGAAAATAACTAAGAGGATACCTTCTGATGACATCTTCTGATGATCTTTTTTTGTGTAGATAAAAGGTTGAATTTAACTCATCTACATAAACTCTCAGAACCTAAGCTCAAATCTGTAGATTTCTTTATAACAAGAGATATCACATATCTCTCTCACTAATTAAAATTGTGATAATTTTTTTCTGGTTAATAAGGGGCATTTTAAACACAAATTTAATTTGGCTCCCAGATATGCAATTGAAGTAGGAATCTGTTGTGCTGGTCCTTGATGATTTGCCAGTTGTGCTGACAAATTGTTTGCTGTGCCATATTCCATTAGACTTGTCAGCTCTCAGTGGGGTCACTACTGGAGTATTTAACTTTTACACTGAGAAGCACTTAAAAAAGCATTTCACTTATGTTTCAATAGAGGACATGAATAAGTTTATTTTTATTTTTAAATTTTGAGATTGTTCAAAACTCCATGGGCTAGGTAATTTAAAAAACTGAGCATACAGTCTCTACACTGCAAAAGAGGGATGATCTGTTTCAGTGAATTATCAAAAATACAGTTACTTACTCTGGCTGAAATGGCATAGCAGTTTATCCAAATTAGGGGTTAAATCACTGTTATCAAGTGCAGTGTATAGAAAGCACCCCATTTTCCCTTAACCAAAGTTTAGGTATGTCAATCTTTTAAACTGAAGATCAATTAGAATGCAACAAGTTTCAAACCATGTTGGATTAAATCTATACTCAAATGCTGTAGTGATTCAAGCTCTAAGAACAGATGCAAGAAAACAATGAAGTAGAAGGCTGTATTAACTGTAAGCATCAAATCTTAATTGAAGGTGTTTTAGAGATAGGTATATGGCACTGGGTTTGACAGCCTGAGGGAGACGAGGCTGCTGCTGCTGTTCTGTACCTACAAGTCCATACATTAGCAAAGATGAAGATATATTTCCAGTAGGCACATACACAGAGCACACACATACACCAGATATACACCGAGTTGTCCACATAGATCACAGAATTCAGCTTGGGAAAAAAATTGGAAAATGCAATTTAAAGGGCCTTAAAATTTGCATTGTCATTGTATCTGATAGAACCTTCCACGACAAATTTTTAAAAGTTATCTGATAAAAGATTTTTTTTTAAACTTTAGTAATTATTCATCCAACTAATCCTTAAACATTTTCAGGTAATTTCTGAGATGGTGATATGCTTTATGATTGTCATAAAACTTTGCACAAAAGAATTGAAGTGATTGGAAATACTTATATGTATGCTAATGTTTCTGGTGATTGTAGCTGACTGTTCCCTTAGAGCTAGTAGGGTTGCTTACAATCAAAACAGGAAGGCACCTACCACTGCAGGTTGGACAGGGGAAAGAAGATGTTCTATCTCCAGTTTAATGACAAAGAAACTAGTTCAAGTATTCCAACCAAACAGTTTTCCACTAGTTTCTGTCCTCCTATTCCTAATCAAAAGAGGTTAATATATTTCATCAAGGACATAAACAGTATTATTAAACTCAGTAGTCAACAAGTACACCTGAGGATTGGAACTAGATGATTTTAAGACCCCTTCCAACCCTATCCATTCTATGACTCTACATGTTTCAAGTTATTTGCTTTTATTTTACACACACATTGCAGAAATAATAGTCAAGAATGTTCACTGTGGCTTTACTCTACACATTTTTTAGCAACCATTCTTGTACAATATATTTTATAGAACCATATCTAGTCATGACATGGTTCTACACAGACACTGGAGAAAAATGTAAAGATCTTTTCGCTTTTTCATTTTTGTAAACCACACACAAAGCTGATGATAACAATAGACTTAAGATGTATTTAAGCTGTCAAAAGTTCTGTCCCTGGAGGTGGAAAACCTTCCAAATCAACAGTGACACTATATCTAGGCACAAAAATTGAACATTTTCCGAAAACATTCTTAGCTGTAGCCCTTTCTTTTGGAGTACAAAACCACAGTAGCCATATAGTATGGCAGCAGTGCAACAGTACTGTAAACTGTGAAGCTTTGTCTGTAGGATCTGAGGAGTCATTGGCAGGTGGGTTCTAAATAGTATCTGTGACAAATCAATGACTACATGCAGATTTTGCTTTCCATATTGACAGGCCCATAATATCCCTGCATGGTTCCATTTATTGAGGACCTATGAAAAGTGCATTTGGAGTAATTCCAGCTACTGTGGGAAAAGAAAAAAGAATAGGAACAGCTATATAGTAAAGAAAGAGACTGTGGTTTGGATGAGCCCCATTTTTTTCTGTATTCTGTACACAAATTTGTTACATTCAGAAGACAGTCCAAAATGCAAATAAAATACCATTGTATGATTAAAGTGGAGTACATTTACATGGTTTTTATATTAAAAGCCATGACTGTCTTATGAGCTGTGTGATCAGGAGCATAATAGAGCTCTTAAAGCATAACAAGTATTGACTATATGATGGGGGAACAATAATGCAGAAATCACTGAGAGAGTATATGTTGTAGAAAATCACTGTTTAAGGGGGAAAAAGGAAAGCCAGTCTACAGGGATATACAGCTACAATAGTACTGTTGTTGAAATTCTTGACTCCTAATTGAAGTAATTCAGGAACTGCACCCCAGTCTGTGCTGTGGCACATTCTGACATGCCAAGACACTATAAAAATACTTAAACATGTTTGAAAGCATCAGCAATTTCTTTCTCTGTACCTTAGGCTAAATACAGTTAAACAGCAATTGAACATATCTCAAGAAGCATTTAGTGCCCCGAGGCTTGGACTGCTGTCATTCTGAATGTGGCATTATCATGTACTGCAGAGATAGTGCATGCCATCTCTAAAACAGTCTTCCTGAATAAAGTCAAACACAAATCCACTGCTTGAGATATGCCAACTACACTGAAGTAATGAATACATTAATTGATTTTGGACTAGAATAATTTCATGTATATCATGCCTAATTCTAAAGTTCCTTTCCATGCTAAAGAAAATACTTGAGAGCACAGAAAGATTTTATATATATTGATGGAATGATTAATATTGTGAGACAAGGTATGACAGAATGATACAAAATAATGAAATCTGAAAACTTTATTTTTTTAATGAAAAAAAAATAGAAATAAAGAATGACGAATATAGAATAAAAGTGAGAATTTTCAGTACTTGAAAAATGGTGGAAAATAATAGTTCCTCTTAAACAATCCCTAAAACCAGCAAGACTCACTGCTGTGATGTGTCTGAAGTCCTAATACTTACAAATTTCAAGAGAAACTAGAGTGACATGTTAAAGGAAACACATGCTGCTAAATAGTCTTTTACAATTAAAACTAATAAAAATAAAGCAATGTTATAGAAAATAGAGTAAAATGATTCTTTAACATTTGAAAAAAGTTCATGCTAGATGAATGAAACTGAATTAGTGAGAAGAGAAAGCAGATTTGGTAGAAAAGAACATGAAGTACCTAAGAAGCAAGGGAAAAAAAACAATAAAACAAGAGTGGAAACAATCTGTTTTATACACTCATAGTGAAAAAGACCAGAAGTAAGGTCTCGGTTTCATGTTAGAAATTAGAAAAATCTCTGAGGATGAATGAAGTAGTAATGGAAGGTTACAGAAGTTGTTTTACAAACGTCTACATTTTTTTTTTCTGAGGATAATATAAACATAGCTAATCTAACCTAGGAAAAGATGCACTAAATGACCTCTAAAGTTTCCCTTCAGCTCCACAGTTCTGTTGGTGTGATTGCCAGCTCTCATGTACTTTGGCCTCAATCCAATTCCTAACTGCTTCTCAGTTATCTCTTAACTTATTCAGTAATAAATCAGACTCAGACAGTGGGCCTCAGTTCAACCAAAAATCCACTTTAGAATCCTCCTTAAAATTTTATGGTAATAAAACTACAAGCAACACCCAGAAATAGTTGGTCTGCTTAATTCAAGTGTTGATCAAAGGAATACAGAAACATAATTCCCATAATGATAAAAACACTTCACCCACTCCCAAGTTCTGACATGATAGTTTAACATTTATAAAATCTTGTTTCCTGAGAAAAAGCATGTCCATCCTATTTTACAATTAATTTCTTCACAAAGTTAAAGAATGAATATTGTTTCTATCTGTAGTGGTGCAAAACATATCACACCTGTGAAGTGCATTAAATGTGAAACAGATGTGAGAATAAAAATTTAACAAGTGTTTACATCTTATATGATATTTTTGTTTTGCATCCCTTGAATATTATCTGTCTGTGTTTTAGGGAGGAGCAGTCATATAAGATAATGAATTTATAAATTTTGCTTGGTTTTTTTTTTACGCTTATTAAGCCTACTACACCAGTCTGTATAGCTATTTAAAATGATTCAGACATTACCAAAGAAATATCACCCAAATAATAAAGAAATATTACCCAAGCAATAATATTTCTGACTGAGGTTCCACATAGTCATAGTTGCTTCTATTGTACCTCCAGCAGTTTAAAGTATAATATTAACTGTTTCCCTAATTATGGAACAACTTGATAAAAAAAAAATCTTGCCTAAATTAGTGATTATACCAATTCAATAATATTGCATCTCTGTTCTTCAATGGATCATCAGTATATCACAACTTACGTAAAGATAGTTTATATCAAAAACAGATCTATGTGTTTGGGATTTTTTACCCAAAAAAACCCCCATACTTGTGCTTTTATGCATCAAAATCATATTGATCTGATGGTTGTCAGTGGAAGGCAGTACCATAAATTGTTACAACATTATGGTTAGGTGAAATCAAATTCAACAGGCTTAATTCTAGACAAATACTAGTTTGATTACATTATAAAATAGGAATGGCCAGTAGAAACACAAAGTTTTCTCTTGTTTAAATTATATTTATCCTGTAGTTTAAACTGTATTGTTTAATTTTCTTTCACAAAACCAATTGCACATATATAAAGAGAACTAAGTATCAGCTTATGGGATACCAGTGGTGAGTACCATACTAAATGCACCATGCTGAACCTAAATTCCCCAGATTTTAATTTTCTACATTTAAATGTAATTGCTGCAAGACTTCTTGTAATCCTGTTAAATCCTTTGATAGCCCGATTTGTTTCTATCAGTGAAATGGCAACATATCCTTCAGAAAAGCAGGACTTACTGTGGCTTCCTGAAGAAGCATAGACATTAAGATGTAGGAAACATTTAAGCTGTCTAATTGTTCTGCCAATCTAATGCTAAGGTATTAATCTGTCACTGTGTCAAATTACATGCCTTTATTTTTTTCAGTAAAATGTGTCAGTGCTTAACAAACTCTGAGCTGAAACAATTTATGGAGCAATTAGAATGTCAACTCTCCTACAGATGACTTAAGAAAATCTGAATTGAGGCTCAAAAGTCACCATAACTTCCTTGATACTCCTGCCAAAGTGATGGGACTGCAGGAGCTCTAAGGGAATCAGGTAGCTAGCAGGCATTATTAGCTCACTCAGCTGTTCCTCCTTTTATTTTATTTTCTGTTGATAAAGATTTAATGTATTTTCACATCTGGAATAGACACCAGGTAGAAAAATGAGTGCTTGTGACACAGAAAATAAAAACACCATGACTTCCCCTCATCTCCCTTCAATTTGTGCCCATCTCATTCAACATACAACTTATTTTTGGAGATAATCCAAATAATATTTTCTAAGGGATACTAACGAATGCAACATTGCTTCCGTTTAGAAAATAAAACACATGGCCCCAAAAGATGCTTGATGTCATTTGGTCTCATGGATATCTCACAAATATCTTCAAGGATATATAGAACTGATAATGAAAGTTGAATACATAGAAAAAATTAATCACGTGGAGTTTCAAGCTCTTTTGTAAGACGGATATTTGTTGAAGCAATATAAAAGTGCATTATATATGGCTAAGGTTTAGCTTCAGATGGTGGCTGATTAAAAAGATAAACCCCACTAAGCACATGGCTGGTTAATTGCCACAAGTAATAGCAGGAATAAAATCAATAAACAGAAAAACTGAACCACTTGTGCTTGTCAACAAGAACTCAAACTAAAGTTTGAGGCTTCTGTTCAAAGGCTTATATATTTAAGAATTGGCTTTAAGGGAAAATGCTGATTTTTTTTCCTTTCATATCTTTCAGTGAGTTACTTTTCCTTACAGAATTATCCTGAAACATGAAATAGTAAGTTGAACTGTTCATGTTGATAATACCACTGCATTTGTGAAAATTAAATGCTTCATACTCTTCCACTTTGTGCAGCAAAATATTTCTAGATTCTGGATCATATTTTATACCTGCATACACAGAAAAAAATATGATACAGTAACCTGTATTAAATAGTACTACTGCTTTCATAAAAAGGGAATTACTTGGGTTTCCAGAGGTTTTCTGTGTGACTCATGTAAGGTATATTTTGTTACAAGTCATAGACTTTCAAAGGTTAAACTTGTAAGTGCAAAATGAGGTGAAGCTCTGTTAATTTATATCATGTTATTTTCAAATGGGGCAAAGAACAGTTATCTATGCTCTACATGCAAATGATAACCTAAATAATGTAGAGCTCAGCATGAAGCAGAAACAAATAACTTGTGACTACTTCCCTTTTTAGCAACTGTCAAGAGAAAGTCATACCGTAAGAAGAAATATAGCAGTTGTGAGGGGTCCATTTAACCTTTTGTATCACATGAAGGGAACCTTACCCCATAAAATGAAAAAAATAGACACTTATCTGTTCATGTCATACGTTTCTCACAAATGCACATATAAATTTGTAATTTTACTTTATGATATTACAAGATCTGGGACATAAAACAAAATTTAGTACAGCGCATTGAATTGGAAAGTACAAAGAATGCACTTTCATGTTTTTAAGAGAAATTCTACATAACAAAAGACTGAAATGAATGTTAAAAAAAAATAAATAAAAAACATTATTGTATTAAATCACATCTTCCTTGTCTATGTAAGTATACTTCAGAAGAAATGGGCTAAATTTTATAAGATATATTGTTCATCCTCTTGAATTATGAAGAATAACAGAAATATAAAATCATAAAACTCAGCCGTAAATGATAACACTTCCACTGGTCACTGAGAAAGAAAATTATTTACTGATTAACTAGTTACAGAGTTTTGTGTTTTATTCCATGTCAGTAGCATGAGCCTCCTCTTTATAGGAATTACTTTGGGACCTTGAGCTCTTCCTAAGAAGAAGTAAAATCTACCCTGGAAATGTAGAATAGTAGGATAATAGAATATTCTGAGCTGGAAGGAACCCACAAGGATCATTGAAGTCCAACTCCTGGCCCTGCACAGGACAGCCTCAAGAGCCACACTATGTGCTGAGAACATTGTATAAACATTTCCTGAACTCTGGCAGGTTTAGGACCATGACCACTTCCCTGGGGAGACTATTCTAGTGCTCAAACACCCTTTGGTTGAAGAACTTTTTCTAATATCCAATTCCCGTGACACAACTTCAGGTCACTCCCTCGGGTCCTGTAACTGATCATCACAGAAAGGAGATCAGTGTCTGCACCTTCCCTTCATGAGGAAGTTGCAAACTGCTTTGAGGTCTCCCCTCAGCATCCTCCAGGCTGAACAGACCAAGAGACATCAGTGGCTCATTGTATGGTGTCTTTACCATCTAGGCCTCTAGACCCGTCACCATTTTCATAGCCCTCTTTTGGATGGTGTCTAGTAGCTTTAGATACTTCTTACACTGTGGTGCCCTAAACTGCACACAATATTCAAGATGAGGCTGCCCCAGCTCAGGGCAGAGCAGGACAATCCCCTCCCTTGCCTGGCTGCCATGCTGGGCCTGGTGCACCCCAGGACACGCTTGGCCCTCCTGGCTGCCAGGGCACGGCTGACTAGTGTGCAACTTTCTGTCAACCAGGACCCCCAGGTGCCTTTCCTGGCACTGCTTTCCAGCATTTCACTCCCCAGTCTGTACATACACAGAGTTACCCCATCCCAGGTGCAGAATCTG